>NC_140995.1:232487571-232549750 GCF_052327205.1 Somniosus microcephalus
GGGAGAGCGAGAGTCAGGGAGAGCGGGAGTCGGGGAGAGTGAGAGTCAGGGAGAGCGGGAGTCGGGGAGAGTGAGAGTCGGGGAGAGCGAGAGTCGTGGAGAGCGAGAGTCGGGGAGAGCGGGATTCGGGGAGATCGAGAGTCGGGCAGAGCGGGAATCGGGGAGATTGAGAGTCGGGGAGAGCGGGAATCGGGGAGAGCGAGAGTCGGGGAGAGCGAGAGTCGGGGAGAGCGAGAGTCGGGGACAGCGAGAGTCGGGGAGAGCCAGAGTCGGGGAGAGCGGGAGTCGTGGGAGAGCGAGAGTCGGGGAGAGCGAGTGTCGGAGAGAGCGAGAGTCGGGGAGAGCGAGAGTCGGGGAGAGCGAGAGTCAGGGAGAGCGGGAGTCGGGGAGTGCGAGAGTCGGGGAGAGCGAGAGTCGGGGAGAGCGTGAGTCCGGGAGAGCGAGAGTCGGGGAGAGCGAGAGTCGGGGAGAGCGAGAGTCGGGGAGAGAGGGAGTTGGGGAGAGCGAGAGTTGGGGAGAGCGTGAGTCGGGGAGATCGGGAGTCGGGGAGAGCAGGAGTCGGGGAGAGCGAGAGTTGGGGAGAGCGTGAGTCGGGGAGATCGGGAGCCGGGGAGAGCAAGAGTCGGAGAGAGCGAGAGTCGGAGAGGGCGAGAGTCGGGGAGAGCGAGAGTCGGGGAGAGCGAGAGTCGGGTGAGCGAGAGTCAGGGAGAGCGAGAGCCGGGGAGAGCGAGAGTCGGGGAGAGTGAGTGTTGGGGAGAGCGAGAGTCGGGGAGATTGAGAGTCGGGGAGAGCGGGAATCGGGGAGATTGAGAGTCGGGGAGAGCGGGAATTGGGGAGAGCGAGAGTCGGGGAGAGCGAGAGTCCGGGAGAGCGAGAGTCGGGGAGAGCGAGAGTCGGGGAGAGCTAGAGCGAGAGTCAGGGAGAGCGAGAGTCAGGGAGAGCGAGAGTTAGGGAGAGCGGGAGTCCGGGAGAGCGAGAGTCGGGGAGAGTGAGAGTCGGGGAGAGCAAGAGTCGGGGAGAGCGAGAGTCGGGGAGAGCGGGAGTCAGAGAGAGCGAGAGTCAGGGAGAGCGAGAGTCGGGGAGAGCGAGAGTCGGGGAGAGGCAGAGTTGGGGAGAGCGGGAGTGGGGGCTGCCGGAGTCGGGGAAAGCGAGAATCGGGGAGAGCGAGAGTCGGGGAGAGCGAGAGGCGGGGAGAGCGGGAGTCGGGGAGAATGAGAGTCGGGGAGAGCGAGAGTCGGGGAGAGCGAGAGTCGGGAAGAGCGGGAGTCGGGGAGAGCGGGAGTCGGGGAGAGCGAGAGTCGGGGAGACCGAGAGTCGGGGAGAGCGAGAGTCGGGGAGAGCGAGAGTCGGGGAGATCGAGAGATGGGGAGAGCGGGAATCGGGGAGATTCAGAGTCGGGGAGAGCGGGAATTGGGGAGAGCGAGAGTCGGGGAGAGCGAGAGTCCGGGAGAGCGAGAGTCGGGGAGAGCGAGAGTCGAGAAGAGCTAGAGCGAGAGTCAGGGAGAGCGAGAGTTGGGGAGAGCGAGAGCTGGGGAGAGCGAGAGTCGGGGAGAGCGAGAGTCGGGGAGAGCGGGAGTCAGAGAGAGCGAGAATCAGGTAGAGCGAGAGTCGGGGAGAGCGAGAGTCGGGGAGAGGCAGAGTTGGGGAGAGCGGGAGTGGGGGCTGCCGGAGTCGGGGAAAGCGAGAGTTGGGGAGAGCGAGAGTCGGGGAGAGCTGGAGTCGGGGAGAGCGAGAGTCAGGGAGAGCGGGAGTCGGGGAGAGCGGGAGTCGGTGAGAGGCAGAGTTGGGGAGAGCGGGAGTGGGGGCTGCCGGAGTTCAGGAAAGCGAGAGTCGGGGAGAGTGAGAGTCGGGGAGAGCTGGAGTCGGGGAGAGCGAGAGTCAGGGAGAGCGAGAGTCGGGGAGAGAGGGAGTCGGGGAGAGAGGGAGTCGGGGAGAGCGAGAGTCGGGGAGAGCGAGAGTCGGGGAGAGCGAGAGTCGGGGAGAGCGGGAGGCGGGGAAAGCGGGCATCGGGGAGAATTAGAGTCGGGGAGAGCGGGAGTCGGGGAGAGCGAGCATCGGGGAGAGCGAGAGGCGGGGAGAGCGGTAGTCGGGGAGAACGAGAGTAGGGGAGAGCGAGAGTCGGGGAGAGTGAAAGTCGGGGAGAGCGGGAGTCGGGGAGAGCGAGAGTCGGGGAGAACGAGAGTCGAGGAGAGCGAGAGTCGGGGAGAGCGAGAGTCGGGGAGAGCGAGAGTCGGGGAGAGCGGGAGTCGGGGAGATCGAGAGTCGGGCAGAGCGGGAATCGGGGAGATTGAGAGTCGGGGAGAGCGGGAATCGGGGAGAGCGAGAGTCGGGGAGAGCGAGGGTCGGGGAGAGCGAGAGTCGGGGACAACGAGAGTCGGGGAGAGCCAGAGTCGGGGAGAGCGGGAGTCGTGGGAGAGCGAGAGTCGGGGAGAGCGAGTGTCGGAGAGAGCGAGAGTCGGGGAGAGCGAGAGTCAGGGAGAGCGAGAGACGGCGAGAGCGAGAGTCGGGAGAGCGAGAGTCTTGGAGAGTTAGAGTCGTGGACAGCGGGAGTCGGGGAGAGCGGGAGTCGGGGAGAGCGGGAGTCGGGGAGAGCGAGAGTCGGGGAGAGCGAGAGTCGGGGAGAGCGAGAGACCGGGAGAGCGAGAGTCGGGGAGAGCGAGAGTCGGGGAGAGCGAGAGTCGGGGAGAGCGAGAGTCGGGGAGAGCGGGAGTCGGGGACAGCGAGAGTCGGGGAGAGCGAGAGTCGGGGAGAGCGGGAGTCGGGGAGAGCCAGAGTCGGGGAGAGCCAGAGTCGGGGAGAGTGGGAGTCGGGGAGAGCGGGAGTCGGGGAGAGCGGGAGTCGGGGAGAGCGAGAGTCGGGGAGAGCGAGAGTCGGAGAGAGCGAGAGTCGGAGAGATCGGGAGTCGGGGACAGCGGGATCGGGGAGAGCGAGAGTCGGAGAGAGCGAGTGTCGGGGAGAGCGAGAGTCGGGGAGAGCGGGTGTCGGAGAGAGCGAAAGTCAGGGAGAGGGAGAGTCGGGGAGAGCGAGAGTCGGGGAGAGCGAGAGTCGCAGAGAGCGAGAGTCGGGGAGAGAGGGAGTCGGGGAGAGCGAGAGTCGGAGAGAGCGAGAGTCGGGGAGAGCGAGAGTCGGGGAGAGAGAGAGTCGGGGAGAGCGAGAGTCGGCGAGAGCGAGAGTCGGGGAGAGCGAGAGTCGGTGGCAGCGGGAGTCGGGGAGAGCGAGAGTCGGGGAGAGCGGGTGTCGGGGAGAGCGGGAGTCGGGGAGAGCGAGAGTCGGGGAGAGCGGGAGTCGGGGAGAGCGGGAGTCGGGGAGAGCGAGAGTCGGGGAGAGCGAGAGTCGGGGAGAGCGAGAGTCGGGGAGAGCGAGAGTCGGGGAGAGCGGGTGTCGGAGAGAGCGAAAGTCGGGGAGAGGGAGAGTCGGGGAGAGCGAGTGTCGGGGAGAGCGAGAGTCGCAGAGAGCGAGAGTCGGGGAGAGAGGGAGTCGGGGAGAGCGAGAGTCGGAGAGAGCGAGAGTCGGGGAGAGCGAGAGTCGGGGAGAGAGAGAGTCGGGGAGAGCGAGAGTCGGGGAGAGCGAGAGTCGGGGAGAGCGAGAGTCGGTGGCAGCGGGAGTCGGGGAGAGCGAGAGTCGGGGAGAGCGAGAGTCGGTGGCAGCGGGAGTCGGGGAGAGCGAGAGTCGGGGAGAGCGAGAGTCGGGAAGAGCGAGAGTCGGGGAGAGCGAGAGTCGGGGAGAGCGAGATTCGGCGAGAGCGAGAGTCGGGGAGAGCGAGAGTCGGGGAGAGCGGGAGTCGGGGAGAGCGGGAGTCGGGGAGAGCGAGTGTTGGGTAGAGCGAGACTCGGGGAGGGCGAGAGTCAGGGAGAGCGAGAGACGGCGAGAGCGAGAGTCGGGAGAGCGAGAGTCTTGGAGAGCGAGAGTCGTGGACAGTGGGAGTCGGGGAGAGCGGGAGTCGGGGAGAGCGAGAGTCGGGGAGAGCGAGAGTCGGGTAGAGCGAGAGTCGGGGAGAGCGGGAGTCGGGGAGAGCGGGAGTCGGGGAGAGCGAGATTCAGGGAGAGCGGGAGTCTGGGATAGCGAGAGTCGGGGAGAGCGAGAGTCGGGGAGAGCGAGAGTCGGGGAGAGCGGGAGTCTGGGAGCGCGGGAGTCGGGGAGAGCAAGAGTCGGGGAGAGCGAGAGTCGGGGAGAGCGGGAATCGGGGAGAGCGAGAGTCGGGGAGAGCCAGAGTCGGGGCGAGCGGGAGTCAGGGAGAGCGGGAGTCGGGGAGAGCGGGAGTCGGGGAGAGCGAGAGTCCGGGAGTGCGAGAGTCAGAGAGAGCAGGAGTCGGGGAGAGCGAGAGTCGGGGAGAGCGAGAGTCGGGGAGAGCGAGAGTCGGGGAGAGCGAGAGTCGGGGAGAGCGGGAGTCGGGGAGAGCGGGAGTCGGGGAGAGTGAGATTCGGGGAGATTGGGAGTCTGGGATAGCGAGAGTCGGGGAGAGCGAGAGTCGGGGAGAGCGAGAGTCGGGGAGAGCGGGAGGCTGGGAGCGCGGGAGTCGGGGAGAGCGAGAGTCGGGGAGAGCGAGAGTCGGGGAGAGCGAGAGTCCGGGAGAGCGAGAGTCGGGGAGAGCGAGTGTCGGGGAGAGCGAGAGTCGGGGAGAGCGAGAGTCGGGAAGAGCGAGAGTCGGGGAGAGTGAGAGTCGGGGAGAGCGGGAGTCGGGGAGAGCGAGAGTCGGGGAGAGCGAGAGTCGGGGAGAGCGGGAGTCGGGGAGAGCGAGAGTCGGGGAGAGCCAGAGTCGGGAAGAGCGAGAGTCGGGGAGAGCGGGAGTCGGGGTGAGCGGGAGTCGGGGAGAGCGGGAGTCGGGGAGAGCGAGAGTCGGGGAGAGCGAGAGTCGGAGAGAGCGGGAGTGAGGGAGAGCGGGAGTCGGGAAGAGCGAAAGTCGGAGAGAGCGAGAGTCGGGGAGAGCGGGAGTCGGGGAGAGCGGGAGTCGGGGAGAGCGAAAGTCGGGGAGAGCGAGAGACGGCGAGACCGAGATTCGGGAGAGCGAGAGTCTTGGAGAGCGAGAGTCGTGGACAGCGGGAGTCGGGGAGAGCGGGAGTCGGGGAGAGCGAGAGTCGGAGACAGCGAGAGTCGGGGAGAGCGTGAGTCGGGGAGAGCGAGAGTCGGGGAGAGCGGGAGTCAGAGAGAGCGGGAGTCGGGGAGAGCGAGAGTCGGGGAGAGCGGGAGTCTGGGAGAGCGAGAGTCAGGGAGAGCGAGAGTCGGGGAGAGCGAGAGTCGGGGAGAGCGGGAGTCTGGGAGAGCGGGAGTCTGGGAGAGCGAGAGTCGGGGAGAGCGGGAGTTGGGGAGAGCGAGAGTCGGGGAGAACGGGAGTCTGGGAGAGCGGGAGTCGTGGAGAGCGAGAGTCGGGGAGAGCGAGAGTCGGGGAGAGCGAGAGACCGGGAGAGCAAGAGTCGGGGAGAGCGAGAGTCGGAGAGAGTGAGAGTCGGGGAAAGCAAGAGTCGGGGAGAGCGAAAGTCGGGGATAGCGAGAGTCAGGGAGAGCGAGAGTCAGGGAGAGCGAGAGTCGGAGAGAGCGAGTGTCGGGGAGAGAGGGAGTCGGGGAGAGCGAGAGTCGGGAAAGGGAGAGTCGGGGAGAGCGAGAGTCAGGGAGAGCGAGAGTCGGGGAGAGCGAGAGTCGGGGAGAGCGAGAGTCGGGGAGAGCGAGAGACCGGGAGAGCGAGAGTCGGGGAGAGCGAGAGTCGGGGAGAGCGAGAGTCGGGGAGAGCGGGAGTCGGGGACAGCGAGAGTCGGGGAGAGCGAGAGTCGGGGAGAGCGGGAGTCGGGGAGAGCCAGAGTCGGGGAGAGCCTGAGTCGGGGAGAGCGGGAGTCGGGGAGAGCGGGAGTCGGGGAGAGCGAGAGTCGGGGAGAGCGAGAGTCGGAGAGAGCGAGAGTCGGAGAGAGCGGGAGTCGGGGACAGCGGGATCGGGGAGAGCGTGAGTCGGAGAGAGCGAGAGTCGGGGAGAGCGGGAGTCGGGGAGAGCGGGTGTCGGAGAGAGCGAAAGTCGGGGAGAGGGAGAGTCGGGGAGAGCGAGAGTCGGGGAGAGCGAGAGTCGCAGAGAGCGAGAGTCGGGGAGAGAGGGAGTCGGGGAGAGCGAGAGTCGGAGAGAGCGAGAGTCGGGGAGAGCGAGAGTCGGGGAGAGAGAAAGTCGGGGAGAGCGAGAGTCGGGGAGAGCGAGAGTCGGGGAGAGCGAGAGTCGGGGAGAGCGAGAGTCGGTGGCAGCGGGAGTCGGGGAGAGCGAGAGTCGGGGAGAGCGGGAGTCGGGGAGAGCGGGAGTCGGGGAAAGCGAGAGTCGGGGAGAGCGAGAGTCGGGGAGAGCGAGAGTCGGGGAGAGCGAGAGTCGGGGAGAGCGAGAGTCGGGGAGAGCGGATGTCGGAGAGAGCGAAAGTCGGGGAGAGGGAGAGTCGGGGAGAGCGAGAGTCGGGGAGAGCGAGAGTCGCAGAGAGCGAGAGTCGGGGAGAGAGGGAGTCGGGGAGAGCGAGAGTCGGAGAGAGCGAGAGTCGGGGAGGGCGAGAGTCGGGGAGAGAGAGAGTCGGGGAGAGCGAGAGTCGGGGAGAGCGAGAGTCGGGGAGAGCGAGAGTCGGTGGCAGCGGGAGTCGGGGAGAGCGAGAGTCGGGGAGAGCGAGATTCGGGGAGAGCGAGAGTCGGGGAGAGCGAGAGACGGCGAGAACGAGAGTCGGGGAGAGCGAGAGTCGGTGGCAGCGGGAGTCGGGGAGAGCGAGAGTCGGGGAGAGCGAGAGTCGGGGAGAGCGAGAGTCGGGGAGAGCGAGATTCGGGGAGAGCGACAGTCGGGGAGAGCGAGAGACGGCGAGAGCGAGAGTCGGGAGAGCGAGAGTCTTGGAGAGCGAGAGTCGGGGAGAGCGAGAGTCGGGGAGAGCGGGAGTCGGGGAGAGCGGGAGTCGGGGAGAGCGAGAGTCGGGGAGAGCGGGAGTCGGGGAGAGCGGGAGTCGGGGAGAGCGAGATTCAGGGAGAGCGGGAGTCTGGGAGAGCGAGAGTCGGGAAGAGCGAGAGTCGGGGAGAGCGAGAGTCAGGGAGAGCGGCAGTCTGGGAGAGCGGGAGACTGGGAGTGCGAGAGTCGGGGAGAGCGGGAGTCGGGGAGAGTGTGAGTCGGGGAGAGCGGGAGTCTGGGAGCGCGGGAGTTGGGGAGAGCGAGAGTCGGCAGAGCGAGAGTCGGGGAGAGCGAGAGTCTGGGAGAGCGAGAGTCGGGGAGAGCGAGAGTCGGGGAGAGCGAGAGTCGGGGAGAGCGAGAGTCGGGGAGAGCGAGAGTCGGGGAGAACGAGAGTCGGGGATAGCGCGAGTCGGGGAGAGCGAGAGTCGGGGAGAGCGGGAATCGGGGAGAGCGAGAGTCGGGGAGAGCCAGAGTCGGGGCGAGCGGGAGTCGGGGAGAGCCGGAGTCGGGGAGAGCGGGAGTCGGGGAGAGCGAGAGTCCGGGAGTGCGAGAGTCAGAGAGAGCAGGAGTCGGGGAGAGCGAGAGTCGGGGAGAGCGAGAGTCGGGGAGAGCGAGATTCGGGGAGAGCGGTAGTCGGGGATAGCGAGAGTCGGGGAGAGCGATAGTCGGGGAGAGCGAGAGTCGGGGAGAGCGGGAGTCTGGGAGCGCGGGAGTCGGGGAGAGCGAGAGTCGGGGAGAGCGAGAGTCGGGGAGAGCGAGAGTCCGGGAGAGCGAGAGTCGGGGAGAGCGAGAGTCGGGGAGAGCGAGAGTCGGGGAGAGCGAGAGTCGGGGAGAGCGAGAGTCCGGGAGAGCGAGAGTCGGGGAGAGCGAGAGTCGGGGAGAGCGAGAGTCGGGGAGAGCGAGAGTCGGGGAGAGCGGGAGTCGGGGAGAGCGAGAGTCGGGGAGAGCGAGAGTCGGGGAGAGCGGGAGTCGGGGAGAGCGAGAGTCGGGGAGAGCCAGAGTCGGGAAGAGCGAGAGTCGGGGAGAGCGGGAGTCGGGGTGAGCGGGAGTCGGGGAGAGCGGGAGTCGGGGAGAGCGAGAGTCGGGGAGAGCGAGAGTCGGAGAGAGCGGGAGTGAGGGAGAGCGGGAGTCGGGAAGAGCGAGAGTCGGAGAGAGCGAGAGTCGGGGAGAGCGGGAGTCGGGGAGAGCGGGAGTCGGGGAGAGCGAGAGTCGGGGAGAGCGAGAGTCGGGGAGAGCGGGAGTCGGGGAGAGCGAGAGTCGGGGAGAGCCAGAGTCGGGAAGAGCGAGAGTCGGGGAGAGCGGGAGTCGGGGTGAGCGGGAGTCGGGGAGAGCGGGAGTCGGGGAGAGCGAGAGTCGGGGAGAGCGAGAGTCGGAGAGAGCGGGAGTGAGGGAGAGCGGGAGTCGGGAAGAGCGAGAGTCGGAGAGAGCGAGAGTCGGGGAGAGCGGGAGTCGGGGAGAGCGGGAGTCGGGGAGAGCGAAAGTCGGGGAGAGCGAGAGTCGGGGAGAGCCAGAGTCGGGAAGAGCGAGAGTCGGGGAGAGCGGGAGTCGGGGTGAGCGGGAGTCGGGGAGAGCGGGAGTCGGGGAGAGCGAGAGTCGGGGAGAGCGAGAGTCGGAGAGAGCGGGAGTGAGGGAGAGCGGGAGTCGGGAAGAGCGAGAGTCGGAGAGAGCGAGAGTCGGGGAGAGCGGGAGTCGGGGAGAGCGGGAGTCGGGGAGAGCGAAAGTCGGGGAGAGCGAGAGACGGCGAGAGCGAGAGTCGGGAGAGAGAGAGTCTTGGAGAGCGAAAGTCGTGGACAGCGAAAGTCGTGGACAGCGGGAGTCTGGGAGAGCGGGAGTCTGGGAGAGCGAGAGTCGGGGAGAGCGGGAGTCGGGGAGAGCGAGAGTCGGGGAGAGCAGGAGTCTGGGAGAGCGGGAGTCGTGGAGAGCGAGAGTCGGGGAGAGCGAGAGTCGGGGAGAGCGAGAGACCGGGAGAGCGAGAGTCGGGGAGAGAGGGAGTCGGGGAGAGCGAGAGTCGGAGAGAGCGAGAGTCGGGGAGAGCGAGAGTCGGGGAGAGAGAGAGTCGGGGAGAGCGAGAGTCGGGGAGAGCGAGAGTCGGGGAGAGCGAGAGTCGGGGAGAGCGAGAGTCGGTGGCAGCGGGAGTCGGGGAGAGCGAGAGTCGGGGAGAGCGGGAGTCGGGGAGAGCGGGAGTCGGGGAGAGCGAGAGTCGGGGAGAGCGAGAGTCGGAGAGAGCGAGAGTCGGGGAAAGCAAGAGTCGGGGAGAGCGAAAGTCGGGGATAGCGAGAGTCGGGGAGAGCGAGAGCCGGGGAGAGCGAGAGTCGGAGAGAGCGAGTGTCGGGGAGAGAGGGAGTCGGGGAGAGCGAGAGTCGGGGAGAGCGAGAGTCGGGAAAGGGAGAGTCGGGGAGAGCGAGAGTCGGGGAGAGCGAGAGTCGGGGAGAGCGGGAGTCGGGGACAGCGAGAGTCGGGGAGAGCGAGAGTCGGGGAGAGCGGGAGTCGGAGAGAGCCAGAGTCGGGGAGAGCCAGAGTCGGGGAGAGTGGGAGTCGGGGAGAGCGGGAGTCAGGGAGAGCGGGAGTCGGGGAGAGCGAGAGTCGGGGAGAGCGAGAGTCGGAGAGAGCGAGAGTCGGAGAGAGCGGGAGTTGGGGACAGCGGGATCGGGGAGAGCGTGAGTCGGAGAGAGCGAGAGTCGGGGAGAGCGGGAGTCGGGGAGAGCGGGTGTCGGAGAGAGCGAGAGTCGGGGAGAGCGAGAGTCGGGGAGAGCGAGAGTCGGTGGCAGCGGGAGTCGGGGAGAGCGAGAGTCGGGGAGAGCGGGAGTCGGGGAGAGCGAGAGTCGGGGAGAGCGGGAGTCGGGGAGAGCGGGAGTCGGGGAGAGCGAGAGTCGGGGAGAGCGAGAGTCGGGGAGAGCGAGAGTCGGGGAGAGCGAGAGTCGGGGAGAGCGAGAGTCGGGGAGAGCGGATGTCGGAGAGAGCGAAAGTCGGGGAGAGGGAGAGTCGGGGAGAGCGAGAGTCGGGGAGAGCGAGAGTCGCAGAGAGCGAGAGTCGGGGAGAGAGGGAGTCGGGGAGAGCGAGAGTCGGAGAGAGCGAGAGTCGGGGAGAGCGAGAGTCGGGGAGAGAGAGAGTCGGGGAGAGCGAGAGTCGGGGAGAGCGAGAGTCGGGGAGAGCGAGAGTCGGTGGCAGCGGGAGTCGGGGAGAGCGAGAGTCGGGGAGAGCGAGAGTCGGTGGCAGCGGGAGTCGGGGAGAGCGAGAGTCGGGGAGAGCGAGAGTCGGGGAGAGCGAGAGTCGGGGAGAGCGAGATTCGGTGAGAGCGAGAGTCGGGGAGAGCGAGAGACGGCGAGAGCGAGAGTCGGGAGAGCGAGAGTCGGTAAGAGCGAGAGTCGGGGAGAGCGGGAGTCGGGGAGAGCGGGAGTCGGGGAGAGCGAGAGTCGGGGAGAGCGGGAGTCGGGGAGAGCGGGAGTCGGGGAGAGCGAGATTCAGGGAGAGCGGGAGTCTGGGAGAGCGAGAGTCGGGGAGAGCGAGAGTCGGGGAGAGCGAGAGTCGGGGAGAGCGGCAGTCTGGGAGAGCGGGAGACTGGGAGAGCGAGAGTCGGGGAGAGCGGGAGTCGGGGAGAGCGTGAGTCGGGGAGAGCGGGAGTCTGGGAGCGCGGGAGTTGGGGAGAGCGAGAGTCGGGGAGAGCGAGAGTCGGGGAGAGCGAGAGTCTGGGAGAGCGAGAGTCGGGTAGAGCGAGAGTCGGGGAGAGCGAGAGTCGGGGAGAGTGAGAGTCGGGGAGAGCGAGAGTCGGGGATAGCGTGAGTCGGGGAGAGCGAGAGTCGGGGAGAGCGAGAGTCGGGGAGAGCGGGAATCGGGGAGAGCGAGAGTCGGGGAGAGCCAGAGTCGGGGCGAGCGGGAGTCGGGGAGAGCGGGAGTCGGGGAGAGCGGGAGTCGGGGAGTGCGAGAGTCCGGGAGTGCGAGAGTCAGAGAGAGCAGGAGTCGGGGAGAGCGAGAGTCGGGGAGAGCGAGAGTCGGGGAGAGCGAGAGTCGGGGAGAGCGGGAGTCGGGGAGAGCGGGAGTCGGGGAGAGCGAGATTCGGGGAGAGCGGGAGTCTGGGATAGCGAGAGTCGGGGAGAGCGAGAGTCGGGGAGAGCGAGAGTCGGGGAGAGCGGGAGTCTGGGAGCGCGGGAGTCGGGGAGAGCGAGAGTCGGGGAGAGCGAGAGTTGGGGAGAGCGAGAGTCCGGGAGAGCGAGAGTCGGGGAGAGCGAGAGTCGGGGAGAGCGAGAGTCGGGGAGAGCGAGAGTCGGGGAGAGCGAGAGTCCGGGAGAGCGAGAGTCGGGGAGAGCGAGAGTCGGGGAGAGCGAGAGTCGGGGAGAGCGAGAGTCGGGGAGAGCGGGAGTCGGGGAGAGCGAGAGTCGGGGAGAGCGAGAGTTGGGGAGAGCGGGAGTCGGGGAGAGCGAGAGTCGGGGAGAGCCAGAGTCGGGAAGAGCGAGAGTCGGGGAGAGCGGGAGTCGGGGTGAGCGGGAGTCGGGGAGAGCGGGAGTCGGGGAGAGCGAGAGTCAGGGAGAGCGAGAGTCGGAGAGAGCGGGAGTGAGGGACAGCGGGAGTCGGGAAGAGCGAGAGTCGGAGAGAGCGAGAGTCGGGGAGAGCGGGAGTCGGGGAGAGCGGGAGTCGGGGAGAGCGAAAGTCGGGGAGAGCGAGAGACGGCGATAGCGAGAGTCGGGAGAGCGAGAGTCTTGGAGAGCGAGAGTCGTGGACAGCGGGAGTCGGGGAGAGCGGGAGTCGGGGAGAGCGAGAGTCGGAGACAGCGAGAGTCGGGGAGAGCGAGAGTCGGGGAGAGCGAGAGTCGGGGAGAGCGAGAGTCGGGGAGAGCGGGAGTCAGAGAGAGCGGGAGTCGGGGAGAGCGAGAGTCGGGGAGAGCGGGAGTCTGCGAGAGCGAGAGTCAGGGAGAGCGAGAGTCGGGGAGAGCGGGAGTCGGGGAGAGCGAGAGTCCGGGAGTGCGAGAGTCAGAGAGAGCAGGAGTCGGGGAGAGCGAGAGTCGGGGAGAGCGAGAGTCGGGGAGAGCGAGAGTCGGGGAGAGCGAGAGTCGGGGAGAGCGGGAGTCGGGGAGAGCGGGAGTCGGGGAGAGTGAGATTCGGGGAGATTGGGAGTCTGGGATAGCGAGAGTCGGGGAGAGCGAGAGTCGGGGAGAGCGAGAGTCGGGGAGAGCGGGAGGCTGGGAGCGCGGGAGTCGGGGAGAGCGAGAGTCGGGGAGAGCGAGAGTCGGGGAGAGCGAGAGTCCGGGAGAGCGAGAGTCGGGGAGAGCGAGTGTCGGGGAGAGCGAGAGTCGGGGAGAGCGAGAGTCGGGAAGAGCGAGAGTCGGGGAGAGTGAGAGTCGGGGAGAGCGGGAGTCGGGGAGAGCGAGAGTCGGGGAGAGCGAGAGTCGGGGAGAGCGGGAGTCGGGGAGAGCGAGAGTCGGGGAGAGCCAGAGTCGGGAAGAGCGAGAGTCGGGGAGAGCGGGAGTCGGGGTGAGCGGGAGTCGGGGAGAGCGGGAGTCGGGGAGAGCGAGAGTCGGGGAGAGCGAGAGTCGGAGAGAGCGGGAGTGAGGGAGAGCGGGAGTCGGGAAGAGCGAAAGTCGGAGAGAGCGAGAGTCGGGGAGAGCGGGAGTCGGGGAGAGCGGGAGTCGGGGAGAGCGAAAGTCGGGGAGAGCGAGAGACGGCGAGACCGAGATTCGGGAGAGCGAGAGTCTTGGAGAGCGAGAGTCGTGGACAGCGGGAGTCGGGGAGAGCGGGAGTCGGGGAGAGCGAGAGTCGGAGACAGCGAGAGTCGGGGAGAGCGTGAGTCGGGGAGAGCGAGAGTCGGGGAGAGCGGGAGTCAGAGAGAGCGGGAGTCGGGGAGAGCGAGAGTCGGGGAGAGCGGGAGTCTGGGAGAGCGAGAGTCAGGGAGAGCGAGAGTCGGGGAGAGCGAGAGTCGGGGAGAGCGGGAGTCTGGGAGAGCGGGAGTCTGGGAGAGCGAGAGTCGGGGAGAGCGGGAGTTGGGGAGAGCGAGAGTCGGGGAGAACGGGAGTCTGGGAGAGCGGGAGTCGTGGAGAGCGAGAGTCGGGGAGAGCGAGAGTCGGGGAGAGCGAGAGACCGGGAGAGCAAGAGTCGGGGAGAGCGAGAGTCGGAGAGAGTGAGAGTCGGGGAAAGCAAGAGTCGGGGAGAGCGAAAGTCGGGGATAGCGAGAGTCAGGGAGAGCGAGAGTCAGGGAGAGCGAGAGTCGGAGAGAGCGAGTGTCGGGGAGAGAGGGAGTCGGGGAGAGCGAGAGTCGGGAAAGGGAGAGTCGGGGAGAGCGAGAGTCAGGGAGAGCGAGAGTCGGGGAGAGCGAGAGTCGGGGAGAGCGAGAGTCGGGGAGAGCGAGAGACCGGGAGAGCGAGAGTCGGGGAGAGCGAGAGTCGGGGAGAGCGAGAGTCGGGGAGAGCGGGAGTCGGGGACAGCGAGAGTCGGGGAGAGCGAGAGTCGGGGAGAGCGGGAGTCGGGGAGAGCCAGAGTCGGGGAGAGCCTGAGTCGGGGAGAGCGGGAGTCGGGGAGAGCGGGAGTCGGGGAGAGCGAGAGTCGGGGAGAGCGAGAGTCGGAGAGAGCGAGAGTCGGAGAGAGCGGGAGTCGGGGACAGCGGGATCGGGGAGAGCGTGAGTCGGAGAGAGCGAGAGTCGGGGAGAGCGGGAGTCGGGGAGAGCGGGTGTCGGAGAGAGCGAAAGTCGGGGAGAGGGAGAGTCGGGGAGAGCGAGAGTCGGGGAGAGCGAGAGTCGCAGAGAGCGAGAGTCGGGGAGAGAGGGAGTCGGGGAGAGCGAGAGTCGGAGAGAGCGAGAGTCGGGGAGAGCGAGAGTCGGGGAGAGAGAAAGTCGGGGAGAGCGAGAGTCGGGGAGAGCGAGAGTCGGGGAGAGCGAGAGTCGGGGAGAGCGAGAGTCGGTGGCAGCGGGAGTCGGGGAGAGCGAGAGTCGGGGAGAGCGGGAGTCGGGGAGAGCGGGAGTCGGGGAAAGCGAGAGTCGGGGAGAGCGAGAGTCGGGGAGAGCGAGAGTCGGGGAGAGCGAGAGTCGGGGAGAGCGAGAGTCGGGGAGAGCGGATGTCGGAGAGAGCGAAAGTCGGGGAGAGGGAGAGTCGGGGAGAGCGAGAGTCGGGGAGAGCGAGAGTCGCAGAGAGCGAGAGTCGGGGAGAGAGGGAGTCGGGGAGAGCGAGAGTCGGAGAGAGCGAGAGTCGGGGAGGGCGAGAGTCGGGGAGAGAGAGAGTCGGGGAGAGCGAGAGTCGGGGAGAGCGAGAGTCGGGGAGAGCGAGAGTCGGTGGCAGCGGGAGTCGGGGAGAGCGAGAGTCGGGGAGAGCGAGATTCGGGGAGAGCGAGAGTCGGGGAGAGCGAGAGACGGCGAGAACGAGAGTCGGGGAGAGCGAGAGTCGGTGGCAGCGGGAGTCGGGGAGAGCGAGAGTCGGGGAGAGCGAGAGTCGGGGAGAGCGAGAGTCGGGGAGAGCGAGATTCGGGGAGAGCGACAGTCGGGGAGAGCGAGAGACGGCGAGAGCGAGAGTCGGGAGAGCGAGAGTCTTGGAGAGCGAGAGTCGGGGAGAGCGAGAGTCGGGGAGAGCGGGAGTCGGGGAGAGCGGGAGTCGGGGAGAGCGAGAGTCGGGGAGAGCGGGAGTCGGGGAGAGCGGGAGTCGGGGAGAGCGAGATTCAGGGAGAGCGGGAGTCTGGGAGAGCGAGAGTCGGGAAGAGCGAGAGTCGGGGAGAGCGAGAGTCAGGGAGAGCGGCAGTCTGGGAGAGCGGGAGACTGGGAGTGCGAGAGTCGGGGAGAGCGGGAGTCGGGGAGAGTGTGAGTCGGGGAGAGCGGGAGTCTGGGAGCGCGGGAGTTGGGGAGAGCGAGAGTCGGCAGAGCGAGAGTCGGGGAGAGCGAGAGTCTGGGAGAGCGAGAGTCGGGGAGAGCGAGAGTCGGGGAGAGCGAGAGTCGGGGAGAGCGAGAGTCGGGGAGAGCGAGAGTCGGGGAGAACGAGAGTCGGGGATAGCGCGAGTCGGGGAGAGCGAGAGTCGGGGAGAGCGGGAATCGGGGAGAGCGAGAGTCGGGGAGAGCCAGAGTCGGGGCGAGCGGGAGTCGGGGAGAGCCGGAGTCGGGGAGAGCGGGAGTCGGGGAGAGCGAGAGTCCGGGAGTGCGAGAGTCAGAGAGAGCAGGAGTCGGGGAGAGCGAGAGTCGGGGAGAGCGAGAGTCGGGGAGAGCGAGATTCGGGGAGAGCGGTAGTCGGGGATAGCGAGAGTCGGGGAGAGCGAGAGTCGGGGAGAGCGAGAGTCGGGGAGAGCGGGAGTCTGGGAGCGCGGGAGTCGGGGAGAGCGAGAGTCGGGGAGAGCGAGAGTCGGGGAGAGCGAGAGTCCGGGAGAGCGAGAGTCGGGGAGAGCGAGAGTCGGGGAGAGCGAGAGTCGGGGAGAGCGAGAGTCCGGGAGAGCGAGAGTCGGGGAGAGCGAGAGTCGGGGAGAGCGAGAGTCGGGGAGAGCGAGAGTCGGGGAGAGCGGGAGTCGGGGAGAGCGAGAGTCGGGGAGAGCGAGAGTCGGGGAGAGCGGGAGTCGGGGAGAGCGAGAGTCGGGGAGAGCCAGAGTCGGGAAGAGCGAGAGTCGGGGAGAGCGGGAGTCGGGGTGAGCGGGAGTCGGGGAGAGCGGGAGTCGGGGAGAGCGAGAGTCGGGGAGAGCGAGAGTCGGAGAGAGCGGGAGTGAGGGAGAGCGGGAGTCGGGAAGAGCGAGAGTCGGAGAGAGCGAGAGTCGGGGAGAGCGGGAGTCGGGGAGAGCGGGAGTCGGGGAGAGCGAGAGTCGGGGAGAGCGAGAGTCGGGGAGAGCGGGAGTCGGGGAGAGCGAGAGTCGGGGAGAGCCAGAGTCGGGAAGAGCGAGAGTCGGGGAGAGCGGGAGTCGGGGTGAGCGGGAGTCGGGGAGAGCGGGAGTCGGGGAGAGCGAGAGTCGGGGAGAGCGAGAGTCGGAGAGAGCGGGAGTGAGGGAGAGCGGGAGTCGGGAAGAGCGAGAGTCGGAGAGAGCGAGAGTCGGGGAGAGCGGGAGTCGGGGAGAGCGGGAGTCGGGGAGAGCGAAAGTCGGGGAGAGCGAGAGTCGGGGAGAGCCAGAGTCGGGAAGAGCGAGAGTCGGGGAGAGCGGGAGTCGGGGTGAGCGGGAGTCGGGGAGAGCGGGAGTCGGGGAGAGCGAGAGTCGGGGAGAGCGAGAGTCGGAGAGAGCGGGAGTGAGGGAGAGCGGGAGTCGGGAAGAGCGAGAGTCGGAGAGAGCGAGAGTCGGGGAGAGCGGGAGTCGGGGAGAGCGGGAGTCGGGGAGAGCGAAAGTCGGGGAGAGCGAGAGACGGCGAGAGCGAGAGTCGGGAGAGAGAGAGTCTTGGAGAGCGAAAGTCGTGGACAGCGAAAGTCGTGGACAGCGGGAGTCTGGGAGAGCGGGAGTCTGGGAGAGCGAGAGTCGGGGAGAGCGGGAGTCGGGGAGAGCGAGAGTCGGGGAGAGCAGGAGTCTGGGAGAGCGGGAGTCGTGGAGAGCGAGAGTCGGGGAGAGCGAGAGTCGGGGAGAGCGAGAGACCGGGAGAGCGAGAGTCGGGGAGAGAGGGAGTCGGGGAGAGCGAGAGTCGGAGAGAGCGAGAGTCGGGGAGAGCGAGAGTCGGGGAGAGAGAGAGTCGGGGAGAGCGAGAGTCGGGGAGAGCGAGAGTCGGGGAGAGCGAGAGTCGGGGAGAGCGAGAGTCGGTGGCAGCGGGAGTCGGGGAGAGCGAGAGTCGGGGAGAGCGGGAGTCGGGGAGAGCGGGAGTCGGGGAGAGCGAGAGTCGGGGAGAGCGAGAGTCGGAGAGAGCGAGAGTCGGGGAAAGCAAGAGTCGGGGAGAGCGAAAGTCGGGGATAGCGAGAGTCGGGGAGAGCGAGAGCCGGGGAGAGCGAGAGTCGGAGAGAGCGAGTGTCGGGGAGAGAGGGAGTCGGGGAGAGCGAGAGTCGGGGAGAGCGAGAGTCGGGAAAGGGAGAGTCGGGGAGAGCGAGAGTCGGGGAGAGCGAGAGTCGGGGAGAGCGGGAGTCGGGGACAGCGAGAGTCGGGGAGAGCGAGAGTCGGGGAGAGCGGGAGTCGGAGAGAGCCAGAGTCGGGGAGAGCCAGAGTCGGGGAGAGTGGGAGTCGGGGAGAGCGGGAGTCAGGGAGAGCGGGAGTCGGGGAGAGCGAGAGTCGGGGAGAGCGAGAGTCGGAGAGAGCGAGAGTCGGAGAGAGCGGGAGTTGGGGACAGCGGGATCGGGGAGAGCGTGAGTCGGAGAGAGCGAGAGTCGGGGAGAGCGGGAGTCGGGGAGAGCGGGTGTCGGAGAGAGCGAGAGTCGGGGAGAGCGAGAGTCGGGGAGAGCGAGAGTCGGTGGCAGCGGGAGTCGGGGAGAGCGAGAGTCGGGGAGAGCGGGAGTCGGGGAGAGCGAGAGTCGGGGAGAGCGGGAGTCGGGGAGAGCGGGAGTCGGGGAGAGCGAGAGTCGGGGAGAGCGAGAGTCGGGGAGAGCGAGAGTCGGGGAGAGCGAGAGTCGGGGAGAGCGAGAGTCGGGTCGGGGAGAGCGAGAGTCGGGGAGAGCGAGAGTCGGGGAGAGCGAGAGTCGGGGAGAGCGAGAGTCGGGGAGAGCGAGAGTCGGGGAGAGCGAGAGTCGGAGAGAGCGAGAGTCGGGAGAGAGGGAGTCGGGGAGAGCGAGAGTCGGAGAGAGCGAGAGTCGGGGGAGAGCGAGAGTCGGGGAGAGAGAGAGTCGGGGAGAGCGAGAGTCGGGGAGAGCGGAGTCGGGAGAGCGAGAGTCGGGGAGCGGGAGTCGGGGAGAGCGAGAGTCGGGGAGAGCGAGAGTCGGGGAGAGCGAGAGTCGGGGAGAGCGAGAGTCGGGAGAGCGAGAGTCGGGGAGAGCGAGAGTCGGGGAGAGCGAGAGTCGGTGAGAGCGAGAGTCGGGGAGAGCGAGAGTCGGGAGAGCGGAGTCGGGAGAGCGAGAGTCGGGGAGAGCGAGAGTCGGGGAGAGCGGGAGTCGGGGAGAGCGGGGGAGAGCGGAGTCGGGAGAGCGAGAGTCGAGAGTCGGAGTCGGGAGAGCGGGAGTCGGGGAGAGCGAGATTCAGGGAGAGCGGGAGTCGGGGAGAGCGAGAGTCGGGGAGAGCGAGAGTCGGGAGAGCGGAGTCGGGGAGAGCGGAGCGGGAGAGCGGTGAGCGGGAGAGTCGGGAGAGCGGGAGTCGGGGAGAGCGTGAGTCGGGGAGAGCGGGAGTCTGGGAGCGCGGGAGTTGGGGAGAGCGAGAGTCGGGAGAGCGAGAGTCGGGGAGAGCGAGAGTCTGGGAGAGCGAGAGTCGGGTAGAGCGAGAGTCGGGGGAGAGCGAGAGTCGGGAGAGTGAGAGTCGGGGAGAGCGAGAGTCGGGGATAGCGTGAGTCGGGGAGAGCGAGAGTCGGGGAGAGCGAGAGTCGGGGAGAGCGGGAATCGGGGAGAGCGAGAGTCGGGGAGAGCCAGAGTCGGGGCGAGCGGGAGTCGGGGAGAGCGGGAGTCGGGGAGAGCGGGAGTCGGGGAGTGCGAGAGTCCGGGAGTGCGAGAGTCAGAGAGAGCAGGAGTCGGGGAGAGCGAGAGTCGGGGAGAGCGAGAGTCGGGGAGAGCGAGAGTCGGGGAGAGCGGGAGTCGGGGAGAGCGGGAGTCGGGGAGAGCGAGATTCGGGGAGAGCGGGAGTCTGGGATAGCGAGAGTCGGGGAGAGCGAGAGTCGGGGAGAGCGAGAGTCGGGGAGAGCGGGAGTCTGGGAGCGCGGGAGTCGGGGAGAGCGAGAGTCGGGGAGAGCGAGAGTTGGGGAGAGCGAGAGTCCGGGAGAGCGAGAGTCGGGGAGAGCGAGAGTCGGGGAGAGCGAGAGTCGGGGAGAGCGAGAGTCGGGGAGAGCGAGAGTCCGGGAGAGCGAGAGTCGGGGAGAGCGAGAGTCGGGGAGAGCGAGAGTCGGGGAGAGCGAGAGTCGGGGAGAGCGGGAGTCGGGGAGAGCGAGAGTCGGGGAGAGCGAGAGTTGGGGAGAGCGGGAGTCGGGGAGAGCGAGAGTCGGGGAGAGCCAGAGTCGGGAAGAGCGAGAGTCGGGGAGAGCGGGAGTCGGGGTGAGCGGGAGTCGGGGAGAGCGGGAGTCGGGGAGAGCGAGAGTCAGGGAGAGCGAGAGTCGGAGAGAGCGGGAGTGAGGGACAGCGGGAGTCGGGAAGAGCGAGAGTCGGAGAGAGCGAGAGTCGGGGAGAGCGGGAGTCGGGGAGAGCGGGAGTCGGGGAGAGCGAAAGTCGGGGAGAGCGAGAGACGGCGATAGCGAGAGTCGGGAGAGCGAGAGTCTTGGAGAGCGAGAGTCGTGGACAGCGGGAGTCGGGGAGAGCGGGAGTCGGGGAGAGCGAGAGTCGGAGACAGCGAGAGTCGGGGAGAGCGAGAGTCGGGGAGAGCGAGAGTCGGGGAGAGCGAGAGTCGGGGAGAGCGGGAGTCAGAGAGAGCGGGAGTCGGGGAGAGCGAGAGTCGGGGAGAGCGGGAGTCTGCGAGAGCGAGAGTCAGGGAGAGCGAGAGTCGGGGAGAGCGGGAGTCGGGAAGAGCGAGAGTCGGGGAGAGCGGGAGTCTGGGAGAGCAGGAGTCGTGGAGAGCGAGAGTCGGGGAGAGCGAGAGTCCGGGAGAGCGAGAGTCGGGGAGAGCGAGAGTCGGAGAGAGCGAGAGTCGGGGAAAGCAAGAGTCGGGGAGAGCGAAAGTCGGGGATAGCGAGAGTCGGGGAGAGCGAGAGTCGGGGAGAGCGAGAGTCGGAGAGAGCGAGTGTCGGGGAGAGAGGGAGTCGGGGAGAGCGAGAGTCGGGGAGAGCGGGAGTCGGGGACAGTGAGAGTCGGGGAGAGCGAGAGTCGGGGAGAGCGGGAGTCGGGGAGAGCCAGAGTCGGGGAGAGCCAGAGTCGGGGAGAGTGGGAGTCGGGGAGAGCGGGAGTCGGGGAGAGCGGGAGTCGGGGAGAGCAAGAGTCGGGGAGAGCGAGAGTCGGAGAGAGCGAGAGTCGGAGAGAGCGGGAGTCGGGGACAGCGGGATCGGGGAGAGCGAGAGTCGGAGAGAGCGAGAGTCGGGGAGAGCGGGAGTCGGGGAGAGCGGGTGTCGGAGAGAGCGAAAGTCGGGGAGAGGGAGAGTCGGGGAGAGCGAGAGTCGGGGAGAGCGAGAGTCGCAGAGAGCGAGAGTCGGGGAGAGAGGGAGTCGGGGAGAGCGAGAGTCGGAGAGAGCGAGAGTCGGGGAGAGCGAGAGTCGGGGAGAGAGAGAGTCGGGGAGAGCGAGAGTCGGGGAGAGCGAGAGTCGGGGAGAGCGAGAGTCGGGGAGAGCGAGAGTCGGTGGCAGCGGGAGTCGGGGAGAGCGAGAGTCGGGGAGAGCGGGAGTCGGGGAGAGCGGGAGTCGGGGAGAGCGAGAGTCGGGGAGAGCGAGAGTCGGGGAGAGCGAGAGTCGGGGAGAGCGAGAGTCGGGGAGAGCGGATGTCGGAGAGAGCGAAAGTAGGGGAGAGGGAGAGTCGGGGAGAGCGAGAGTCGGGGAGAGCGAGAGTCGCAGGGAGAGAGAGTCGGGGAGAGAGGGAGTCGGGGAGAGCGAGAGTCGGAGAGAGCGAGAGTCGGGGAGAGCGAGAGTCGGGGAGAGAGAGAGTCGGGGAGAGCGAGAGTCGGGGAGAGCGAGAGTCGGGGACAACGAGAGTCGGGGAGAGCCAGAGTCGGGGAGAGCGGGAGTCGTGGGAGAGCGAGAGTCGGGGAGAGCGAGTGTCGGAGAGAGCGAGAGTCGGGGAGAGCGAGAGTCAGGGAGAGCGAGAGACGGCGAGAGCGAGAGTTGGGAGAGCGAGAGTCTTGGAGAGTTAGAGTCGTGGACAGCGGGAGTCGGGGAGAGCGGGAGTCGGGGAGAGCGGGAGTCGGGGAGAGCGAGAGTCGGGGAGAGCGAGAGTCGGGGAGAGCGAGAGACCGGGAGAGCGAGAGTCGGGGAGAGCGAGAGTCGGGGAGAGCGAGAGTCGGTGAGAGCGAGAGTCGGGGAGAGCGGGAGTCGGGGACAGCGAGAGTCGGGGAGAGCGAGAGTCGGGGAGAGCGGGAGTCGGGGAGAGCCAGAGTCGGGGAGAGCCAGAATCGGGGAGAGTGGGAGTCGGGGAGAGCGGGAGTCGGGGAGAGCGGGAGTCGGGGAGAGCGAGAGTCGGGGAGAGCGAGAGTCGGAGAGAGCGAGAGTCGGAGAGAGCGGGAGTCGGGGACAGCGGGATCGGGGAGAGCGAGAGTCGGAGAGAGCGAGAGTCGGGGAGAGCGGGAGTCGGGGAGAGCGGGTATCGGAGAGAGCGATAGTCGGGGAGAGGGAGAGTCGGGGACAGCGAGAGTCGGGGAGAGCGAGAGTCGCAGAGAGCGAGAGTCGGGGAGAGAGGGAGTCGGGGAGAGCGAGAGTCGGAGAGAGCGAGAGTCGGGGAGAGCGAGAGTCGGGGAGAGAGAGAGTCGGGGAGAGCGAGAGTCGGGGCGAGCGAGAGACGGGGAGAGCGAGAGTCGGGGAGAGCGAGAGTCGGTGGCAGCGGGAGTCGGGGAGAGCGAGAGTCGGGGAGAGCGGGAGTCGGGGAGAGCGGGAGTCGGGGAGAGCAAGAGTCGGGGTGAGCGAGAGTCGGGGAGAGCGAGAGTCGGGGAGAGCGAGAGTCGGGGAGAGCGAGAGTCGGGGAGAGCGGATGTCGGAGAGAGCGAAAGTCGGGGAGAGGGGAGTCGGGGAGAGCGAGAGTCGGGGAGAGCGAGAGTCGCAGAGAGCGAGAGTCGGGGAGAGAGGGAGTCGGGGAGAGCGAGAGTCGGAGAGAGCGAGAGTCGGGGAGAGCGAGAGTCGGGGAGAGAGAGAGTCGGGGAGAGCGAGAGTCGGGGAGACCGAGAGTCGGGGAGAGCGAGAGTCGGTGGCAGCGGGAGTCAGGGAGAGCGAGAGTCGGGGAGAGCGAGAGTCGGTGGCAGCGGGAGTCGGGGAGAGCGAGAGTCAGGGAGAGCGAGAGTCGGGGAGAGCGAGAGTCGGGGAGAGCGAGATTCGGGGAGAGCCAGAGTCGGGGAGAGCGAGAGACGGCGAGAGCGAGAGTCGGGTGAGCGAGAGTCTTGGAGAGCGAGAGTCGTGGACAGCGGGAGTCGGGGAGAGCGGGAGTCGGGGAGAGCGAGAGTCGGGGAGAGCGAGAGTCGGGGAGAGCGGGAGTCGGGGAGAGCTGGAGTCGGGGAGAGCGAGAGTCGGGGAGAGCGGGAGTCGGAGAGCGGGAGTCGGGGAGAGCGAGATTCAGGGAGAGCGGGAGTCTGCGAGAGCGAGAGTCGGGGAGAGCGAGAGTCGGGGAGAGCGAGAGTCGGGGAGAGCGGCAGTCTGGGAGAGCGGGAGACTGGGAGAGCGAGAGTCGGGGAGAGCGAGAGTCGGAGAGAGCGAGAGTCGGAGAGAGCGGGAGTCGGGGACAGCGGGATCGGGGAGAGCGAGAGTCGGAGAGAGCGAGAGTCGGGGAGAGCGGGAGTCGGGGAGAGCGGGTATCGGAGAGAGCGATAGTCGGGGAGAGGGAGAGTCGGGGACAGCGAGAGTCGGGGAGAGCGAGAGTCGCAGAGAGCGAGAGTCGGGGAGAGAGGGAGTCGGGGAGAGCGAGAGTCGGAGAGAGCGAGAGTCGGGGAGAGCGAGAGTCGGGGAGAGAGAGAGTCGGGGAGAGCGAGAGTCGGGGCGAGCGAGAGACGGGGAGAGCGAGAGTCGGGGAGAGCGAGAGTCGGTGGCAGCGGGAGTCGGGGAGATCGAGAGTCGGGGAGAGCGGGAGTCGGGGAGAGCGGGAGTCGGGGAGAGCAAGAGTCGGGGTGAGCGAGAGTCGGGGAGAGCGAGAGTCGGGGAGAGCGAGAGTCGGGGAGAGCGAGAGTCGGGGAGAGCGGATGTCGGAGAGAGCGAAAGTCGGGGAGAGGGAGAGTCGGGGAGAGCGAGAGTCGGGGAGAGCGAGAGTCGCAGAGAGCGAGAGTCGGGGAGAGAGGGAGTCGGGGAGAGCGAGAGTCGGAGAGAGCGAGAGTCGGGGAGAGCGAGAGTCGGGGAGAGAGAGAGTCGGGGAGAGCGAGAGTCGGGGAGACCGAGAGTCGGGGAGAGCGAGAGTCGGTGGCAGCGGGAGTCAGGGAGAGCGAGAGTCGGGGAGAGCGAGAGTCGGTGGCAGCGGGAGTCGGGGAGAGCGAGAGTCAGGGAGAGCGAGAGTCGGGGAGAGCGAGAGTCGGGGAGAGCGAGATTCGGGGAGAGCCAGAGTCGGGGAGAGCGAGAGACGGCGAGAGCGAGAGTCGGGTGAGCGAGAGTCTTGGAGAGCGAGAGTCGTGGACAGCGGGAGTCGGGGAGAGCGGGAGTCGGGGAGAGCGAGAGTCGGGGAGAGCGAGAGTCGGGGAGAGCGGGAGTCGGGGAGAGCTGGAGTCGGGGAGAGCGAGAGTCGGGGAGAGCGGGAGTCGGGGAGAGCGGGAGTCGGGGAGAGCGAGATTCAGGGAGAGCGGGAGTCTGCGAGAGCGAGAGTCGGGGAGAGCGAGAGTCGGGGAGAGCGAGAGTCGGGGAGAGCGGCAGTCTGGGAGAGCGGGAGACTGGGAGAGCGAGAGTCGGGGAGAGCGGGAGTCGGGGAGAGCGTGAGTCGGGGAGAGCGGGAGTCTGGGAGAGCGGGAGTTGCGGAGAGCGAGAGTCGGGGAGAGCGAGAGTCGGGGAGAGCGAGAGTCGGGGAGAGCGAGAGTCGGGGAGAGCGGGAGTCGGGGAGAGCGGGAGTCGGGGAGAGCGAGAGTCGGGGAGAGCGAGAGTCGGGGAGAGCGAGAGTCGGGGAGAGCGAGAGTCGGGGAGAGCGGATGTCGGAGAGAGCGAAAGTAGGGGAGAGGGAGAGTCGGGGAGAGCGAGAGTCGGGGAGAGCGAGAGTCGCAGGGAGAGAGAGTCGGGGAGAGAGGGAGTCGGGGAGAGCGAGAGTCGGAGAGAGCGAGAGTCGGGGAGAGCGAGAGTCGGGGAGAGAGAGAGTCGGGGAGAGCGAGAGTCGGGGAGAGCGAGAGTCGGGGACAACGAGAGTCGGGGAGAGCCAGAGTCGGGGAGAGCGGGAGTCGTGGGAGAGCGAGAGTCGGGGAGAGCGAGTGTCGGAGAGAGCGAGAGTCGGGGAGAGCGAGAGTCAGGGAGAGCGAGAGACGGCGAGAGCGAGAGTTGGGAGAGCGAGAGTCTTGGAGAGTTAGAGTCGTGGACAGCGGGAGTCGGGGAGAGCGGGAGTCGGGGAGAGCGGGAGTCGGGGAGAGCGAGAGTCGGGGAGAGCGAGAGTCGGGGAGAGCGAGAGACCGGGAGAGCGAGAGTCGGGGAGAGCGAGAGTCGGGGAGAGCGAGAGTCGGTGAGAGCGAGAGTCGGGGAGAGCGGGAGTCGGGGACAGCGAGAGTCGGGGAGAGCGAGAGTCGGGGAGAGCGGGAGTCGGGGAGAGCCAGAGTCGGGGAGAGCCAGAATCGGGGAGAGTGGGAGTCGGGGAGAGCGGGAGTCGGGGAGAGCGGGAGTCGGGGAGAGCGAGAGTCGGGGAGAGCGAGAGTCGGAGAGAGCGAGAGTCGGAGAGAGCGGGAGTCGGGGACAGCGGGATCGGGGAGAGCGAGAGTCGGAGAGAGCGAGAGTCGGGGAGAGCGGGAGTCGGGGAGAGCGGGTATCGGAGAGAGCGATAGTCGGGGAGAGGGAGAGTCGGGGACAGCGAGAGTCGGGGAGAGCGAGAGTCGCAGAGAGCGAGAGTCGGGGAGAGAGGGAGTCGGGGAGAGCGAGAGTCGGAGAGAGCGAGAGTCGGGGAGAGCGAGAGTCGGGGAGAGAGAGAGTCGGGGAGAGCGAGAGTCGGGGCGAGCGAGAGACGGGGAGAGCGAGAGTCGGGGAGAGCGAGAGTCGGTGGCAGCGGGAGTCGGGGAGAGCGAGAGTCGGGGAGAGCGGGAGTCGGGGAGAGCGGGAGTCGGGGAGAGCAAGAGTCGGGGTGAGCGAGAGTCGGGGAGAGCGAGAGTCGGGGAGAGCGAGAGTCGGGGAGAGCGAGAGTCGGGGAGAGCGGATGTCGGAGAGAGCGAAAGTCGGGGAGAGGGGAGTCGGGGAGAGCGAGAGTCGGGGAGAGCGAGAGTCGCAGAGAGCGAGAGTCGGGGAGAGAGGGAGTCGGGGAGAGCGAGAGTCGGAGAGAGCGAGAGTCGGGGAGAGCGAGAGTCGGGGAGAGAGAGAGTCGGGGAGAGCGAGAGTCGGGGAGACCGAGAGTCGGGGAGAGCGAGAGTCGGTGGCAGCGGGAGTCAGGGAGAGCGAGAGTCGGGGAGAGCGAGAGTCGGTGGCAGCGGGAGTCGGGGAGAGCGAGAGTCAGGGAGAGCGAGAGTCGGGGAGAGCGAGAGTCGGGGAGAGCGAGATTCGGGGAGAGCCAGAGTCGGGGAGAGCGAGAGACGGCGAGAGCGAGAGTCGGGTGAGCGAGAGTCTTGGAGAGCGAGAGTCGTGGACAGCGGGAGTCGGGGAGAGCGGGAGTCGGGGAGAGCGAGAGTCGGGGAGAGCGAGAGTCGGGGAGAGCGGGAGTCGGGGAGAGCTGGAGTCGGGGAGAGCGAGAGTCGGGGAGAGCGGGAGTCGGGGAGAGCGGGAGTCGGGGAGAGCGAGATTCAGGGAGAGCGGGAGTCTGCGAGAGCGAGAGTCGGGGAGAGCGAGAGTCGGGGAGAGCGAGAGTCGGGGAGAGCGGCAGTCTGGGAGAGCGGGAGACTGGGAGAGCGAGAGTCGGGGAGAGCGAGAGTCGGAGAGAGCGAGAGTCGGAGAGAGCGGGAGTCGGGGACAGCGGGATCGGGGAGAGCGAGAGTCGGAGAGAGCGAGAGTCGGGGAGAGCGGGAGTCGGGGAGAGCGGGTATCGGAGAGAGCGATAGTCGGGGAGAGGGAGAGTCGGGGACAGCGAGAGTCGGGGAGAGCGAGAGTCGCAGAGAGCGAGAGTCGGGGAGAGAGGGAGTCGGGGAGAGCGAGAGTCGGAGAGAGCGAGAGTCGGGGAGAGCGAGAGTCGGGGAGAGAGAGAGTCGGGGAGAGCGAGAGTCGGGGCGAGCGAGAGACGGGGAGAGCGAGAGTCGGGGAGAGCGAGAGTCGGTGGCAGCGGGAGTCGGGGAGAGCGAGAGTCGGGGAGAGCGGGAGTCGGGGAGAGCGGGAGTCGGGGAGAGCGAGAGTCGGGGTGAGCGAGAGTCGGGGAGAGCGAGAGTCGGGGAGAGCGAGAGTCGGGGAGAGCGAGAGTCGGGGAGAGCGGATGTCGGAGAGAGCGAAAGTCGGGGAGAGGGAGAGTCGGGGAGAGCGAGAGTCGGGGAGAGCGAGAGTCGCAGAGAGCGAGAGTCGGGGAGAGAGGGAGTCGGGGAGAGCGAGAGTCGGAGAGAGCGAGAGTCGGGGAGAGCGAGAGTCGGGGAGAGAGAGAGTCGGGGAGAGCGAGAGTCGGGGAGACCGAGAGTCGGGGAGAGCGAGAGTCGGTGGCAGCGGGAGTCAGGGAGAGCGAGAGTCGGGGAGAGCGAGAGTCGGTGGCAGCGGGAGTCGGGGAGAGCGAGAGTCAGGGAGAGCGAGAGTCGGGGAGAGCGAGAGTCGGGGAGAGCGAGATTCGGGGAGAGCCAGAGTCGGGGAGAGCGAGAGACGGCGAGAGCGAGAGTCGGGTGAGCGAGAGTCTTGGAGAGCGAGAGTCGTGGACAGCGGGAGTCGGGGAGAGCGGGAGTCGGGGAGAGCGAGAGTCGGGGAGAGCGAGAGTCGGGGAGAGCGGGAGTCGGGGAGAGCTGGAGTCGGGGAGAGCGAGAGTCGGGGAGAGCGGGAGTCGGGGAGAGCGGGAGTCGGGGAGAGCGAGATTCAGGGAGAGCGGGAGTCTGCGAGAGCGAGAGTCGGGGAGAGCGAGAGTCGGGGAGAGCGAGAGTCGGGGAGAGCGGCAGTCTGGGAGAGCGGGAGACTGGGAGAGCGAGAGTCGGGGAGAGCGGGAGTCGGGGAGAGCGTGAGTCGGGGAGAGCGGGAGTCTGGGAGAGCGGGAGTTGCGGAGAGCGAGAGTCGGGGAGAGCGAGAGTCGGGGAGAGCGAGAGTCGGGGAGAGCGAGAGTCGGGGAGAGCGAGAGTCGGGGATAGCGCGAGTCGGGGAGAGCGAGAGTCGGGGAGAGCGAGAGTCGGGGAGAGCGGGAATCGGGGAGAGCGAGAGTCGGGGAGAGCCAGAGTCGGGGCGAGCGGGAGTCGGGGAGAGCGGGAGTCGGGGAGAGCGAGAGTCCGGGAGTGCGAGAGTCAGAGAGAGCAGGAGTCGGGGAGAGCGAGAGTCGGGGAGAGTGAGAGTCGGGGAGAGCGAGAGTCGGGGAGAGCGAGAGTCGGGGAGAGCGGGAGTCGGGGAGAGCGGGAGTCGGGGAGAGCGAGATTCGGGGAGAGCGGGAGTCTGGGATAGCGAGAGTCGGGGAGAGCGAGAGTCGGGGAGAGCGAGAGTCGGGGAGAGCGGGAGTCTGGGAGCGCGGGAGTCGGGGAGAGCGAGAGTCGGGGAGAGCGAGAGTCGGGGAGAGCGAGAGTCCGGGAGAGCGAGAGTCGGGGAGAGCGAGAGTCGGAGAGAGCGAGAGTCGGGGAGAGCGGGAGTCGGGGAGAGCAGGAGTCGAGGAGAGCGAAAGTCGGGGAGAGCGAGAGACGGCGAGAGCGAGAGTCGGGAGAGCGAGAGTCTTGGAGAGCGAGAGTCGTGGACAGCGGGAGTCGGGGAGAGCGGGAGTCGGGGAGAGCGAGAGTCGGGGAGAGAGAGAGTCGGGGAGAGCGAGAGTCGGGGAGAGCGAGAGTCGGGGAGAGCGAGAGTCGGGGAGAACGAGAGTCGGTGGCAGCGGGAGTCGGGGTGAGCGAGAGTCGGGGAGAGTGGGAGTCGGGGAGAGCGGGAGTCGGGGAGAGCGAGAATCGGGGTGAGCGAGAGTCGGGGAGAGCGAGAGTCGGGGAGAGCGAGAGTCGGGGAGAGCGAGAGTCGGGGAGAGCGGATGTCGGAGAGAGCGAAAGTCGGGGAGAGGGAGAGTCGGGGAGAGCGAGAGTCGGGGAGAGCGAGAGTCGCAGAGAGCGAGAGTCGGGGAGAGCGGCAGTCTGGGAGAACGGGAGACTGGGAGAGCGAGAGTCGGGGAGAGCGGGAGTCGGGGAGAGCATGAGTCGGGGAGAGCGGGAGTCTGGGAGAGCGGGAGTTGGGGAGAGCGAGAGTCGGGGAGAGCGAGAGTCGGGGAGAGCGAGAGTCGGGGAGAGCGAGAGTCGGGGAGAGCGGGAGTCGGGGAGAGCGAGAGTCGGGGATAGCGCGAGTCGGGGAGAGCGAGAGTCGGGGAGAGCGAGAGTCGGGGAGAGCGGGAATCGGGGAGAGCGAGTGTCGGGGAGAGCCAGAGTCGGGGCGAGCGGGAGTCGGGGAGAGCGGGAGCCGGGGAGAGCGGGAGTCGGGGAGAGCGAGAGTCCGGGAGTGCGAGAGTCCGAGAGAGCAGGAGTCGGGGAGAGCGAGAGTCGGGGAGAGTGAGAGTCGGGGAGAGCGAGAGTCGGGGAGAGCGAGAGTCGGGGAGAGCGGGAGTCGGGGAGAGCGGGAGTCGGGGAGAGCGAGATTCGGGGAGAGCGGGAGTCTGGGATAGCGAGAGTCGGGGAGAGCGAGAGTCGGGGAGAGCGAGAGTCGGGGAGAGCGAGAGTCGGGGAGAGCGAGAGTCGGGGAGAGCGAGAGTCCGGGAGAGCGAGAGTCGGGGAGAGCGAGAGTCGGGGAGAGCGAGAGTCGGGGAGAGCGAGAGTCGGGGAGAGCGAGAGTCGGGGAGAGCGAGAGTCCGGGAGAGCGAGAGTCGGGGAGAGCGAGAGTCGGGGAGAGCGAGAGTCGGGGAGAGCGAGAGTCGGGGAGAGCGAGAGTCGGGGAGAGCGGGAGTCGGGGAAAGCGAGAGTCGGGGAGAGCGAGAGTCGGGGAGAGCGAGAGTCGGGGAGAGCGAGATTCGGGGAGAGCCACAGTCGGGGAGAGCGAGAGACGGCGAGAGCGAGAGTCGGGTGAGCGAGAGTCTTGGAGAGCGAGAGTCGTGGACAGCGGGAGTCGGGGAGAGCGGGAGTCGGGGAGAGCGAGAGTCGGGGAGAGCGAGAGCCGGGGATAGCGGGAGTCGGGGAGAGCGGGAGTCGGGGAGAGCGAGAGTCGGGGAGAGCGGGAGTCGGGGAGAGCGGGAGTCGGGGAGAGCGAGATTCAGGGAGAGCGGGAGTCTGGGAGAGCGAGAGTCGGGGAGAGCGAGAGTCGGGGAGAGCGAGAGTCGGGGAGAGAGGCAGTCTGGGAGAGCGGGAGACTGGGAGAGCGAGAGTCGGGGAGAGCGGGAGTCGGGGAGAGCGTGAGTCGGGGAGAGCGGGAGTCTGGGAGAGCGGGAGTTGGGGAGAGCGAGAGTCGGGGAGAGCGAGAGTCGGGGAGAGCGAGAGTCGGGGAGAGCGAGAGTCGGGGAGAGCGAGAGTCGGGGATAGCGCGAGTCGGGGAGAGCGAGAGTCGGGGAGAGCGAGAGTCGGGGAGAGCGGGAATCGGGGAGAGCGAGAGTCGGGGAGAGCCAGAGTCGGGGCGAGCGGGAGTCGGGAGAGCGGGAGTCGGGGAGAGCGGGAGTCGGGGAGAGCGAGAGTCCGGGAGTGTGAGAGTCAGAGAGAGCAGGAGTCGGGGAGAGCGAGAGTCGGGGAGAGTGAGAGTCGGGGAGAGCGAGAGTCGGGGAGAGCGAGAGTCGGGGAGAGCGGGAGTCGGGGAGAGCGGGAGTCGGGGAGAGCGAGATTCGGGGAGAGCGGGAGTCTGGGATAGCGAGAGTCGGGAGAGCGAGAGTCGGGGAGAGCGAGAGTCGGGGAGAGCGGGAGTCTGGGAGCGCGGGAGTCGGGGAGAGCGAGAGTCGGGGAGAGCGAGAGTCGGGGAGAGCGAGAGTCCGGGAGAGCGAGAGTCGGGGAGAGCGAGAGTCGGGGAGAGCGAGAGTCGGGGAGAGCGAGAGTCGGGGAGAGCGAGAGTCGGGGAGAGCGAGAGTCCGGGAGAGCGAGAGTCGGGGAGAGCGAGAGTCGGGGAGAGCGAGAGTCGGGGAGAGCGAGAGTCGGGGAGAGCGAGAGTCGGGGAGAGCGTGAGTCGGGGAAAGCGAGAGTTGGGGAGAGCGAGAGTCGGGGAGAGCGGGAGTCGGGGAGAGCGAGAGTCGGGGAGAGCCAGAGTCGGGAAGAATGAGAGTCGGGGAGAGCGGGAGTCGGGGTGAGCGGGAGTCGGGGAGAGCGGGTGTCGGGGAGAGCGAGAGTCGGGGAGAGCGAGAGTCGGAGAGAGCGGGAGTGAGGGAGAGCGGGAGTCGGGAAGAGCGAGAGTCGGAGAGAGCGAGAGTCGGGGAGAGCGGGAGTCGGGGAGAGCGGGAGTCGGGGAGAGCGAAAGTCGGGGAGAGCGAGAGACGGCGAGAGCGAGAGTCGGGAGAGCGAGAGTCTTGGAGAGCGAGAGTCGTGGACAGCGGGAGTCGGGGAGAGCGGGAGTCGGGGAGAGCGAGAGTCGGGGAGAGAGAGAGTCGGGGAGAGCGAGAGTCGGGGAGAGCGAGAGTCGGGGAGAACGAGAGTCGGTGGCAGCGGGAGTCGGGGAGAGCGAGAGTCGGGGAGAGCGGGAGTCGGGGAGAGCGGGAGTCGGGGAGAGCGAGAGTCGGGGTGAGCGAGAGTCGGGGAGAGCGAGAGTCGGGGAGAGCGAGAGTCGGGGAGAGCGAGAGTCGGGGAGAGCGGATGTCGGAGAGAGCGAAAGTCGGGGAGAGGGAGAGTCGGGGAGAGCGAGAGTCGGGGAGAGCGAGAGTCGCAGAGAGCGAGAGTCGGGGAGAGAGGGAGTCGGGGAGAGCGAGAGTCGGAGAGAGCGAGAGTCGGGGAGAGTGAGAGTCGGGGAGAGAGAGAGTCGGGGAGAGCGAGAGTCGGGGAGACCGAGAGTCGGGGAGAGCGAGAGTCGGTGGCAGCGGGAGTCGGGGAGAGCGAGAGTCGGGGAGAGCGAGAGTCGGTGGCAGCGGGAGTCGGGGAGAGCGAGAGTCGGGGAGAGCGAGAGTCGGGGAGAGCGAGAGTCGGGGAGAGCGAGATTCGGGGAGAGCCAGAGTCGGGGAGAGCGAGAGACGGCGAGAGCGAGAGTCGGGTGAGCGAGAGTCTTGGAGAGTGAGAGTCGTGGACAGCGGGAGTCGGGGAGAGCGGGAGTCGGGGAGAGCGAGAGTCGGGGAGAGCGAGAGTCGGGGAGAGCGGGAGTCGGGGAGAGCGGGAGTCGGGGAGAGCGAGAGTCGGGGAGAGCGGGAGTCGGGGAGAGCGGGAGTCGGGGAGAGCGAGATTCAGGGAGAGCGGGAGTCTGGGAGAGCGAGAGTCGGGGAGAGCGAGAGTAGGGGAGAGCGAGAGTCGGGGAGAGCGGCAGTCTGGGAGAGCGGGAGACTGGGAGAGCGAGAGTCGGGGAGAGCGGGAGTCGGGGAGAGCGTGAGTCGGGGAGAGCGGGAGTCTGGGAGAGCGGGAGTCGGGGAGAGCGAGAGTCGGGGAGAGCGAGAGTCGGGGAGAGCGAGAGTCGGGGAGAGCGAGAGTCGGGGAGAGCGAGAGTCGGGGAGAGCGGGAATCGGGGAGAGCAAGAGTCGGGGAGAGCCAGAGTCGGGGCGAGCGGGAGTCGGGGAGAGCGGGAGCCGGGGAGAGCGGAAGTCGGGGAGAGCGAGAGTCCGGGAGTGCGAGAGTCAGAGAGAGCAGGAGTCGGGGAGAGCGAGAGTCGGGGAGAGTGAGAGTCGGGGAGAGTGAGAGTCAGGGAGAGCGAGAGTCGGGGAGAGCGAGAGTCGGGGAGAGCGAGAGTCGGGGAGAGCGGGAGTCTGGGAGCGCGGGAGTCGGGGAGAGCGAGAGTCGGGGAGAGCGAGTGTCGGGGAGAGCGAGAGTCTGGGAGAGCGAGAGTCAGGGAGAGCGAGAGTCCGGGAGAGCGAGAGTCGGGGAGAGCGGGAGTCTGGGAGAGCGGGAGTCTGGGAGAGCGAGAGTCGGGGAGAGCGGGAGTCGGGGAGAGCGAGAGTCGGAGAGAGCGAGTGTCGGGGAGAGAGGGAGTCGGGGAGAGCGAGACTCGGGGAGAGCGAGAGTCGGGAAAGGGAGAGTCGGGGAGAGCGAGAGTCGGGGAGAGCGAGAGTCCGGGAGTGCGAGAGTCAGAGAGAGCAGGAGTCGGGGAGAGCGAGAGTCGGGGAGAGTGAGAGTCGGGGAGAGTGAGAGTCAGGGAGAGCGAGAGTCGGGGAGAGCGAGAGTCGGGGAGAGCGAGAGTCGGGGAGAGCGGGAGTCTGGGAGCGCGGGAGTCGGGGAGAGCGAGAGTCGGGGAGAGCGAGAGTCGGGGAGAGCGAGAGTCCGGGAGAGCGAGAGTCGGGGAGAGCGAGAGTCGGGGAGAGCGAGAGTCGGGGAGAGCGAGAGTCGGGGAGAGCGAGAGTCCGGGAGAGCGAGAGTCGGGGAGAGCGAGAGTCGGGGAGAGCGAGAGTCGGGGACAGCGAGAGTCGGGGAGAGCGGGAGTCGGGGAAAGCGAGAGTCGGGGAGAGCGAGAGTCGGGGAGAGCGGGAGTCGGGGAGAGCGAGAGTCGGGGAGAGCCAGAGTCGGGAAGAATGAGAGTCGGGGAGAGCGGGAGTCGGGGTGAGCGGGAGTCGGGGAGAGCGGGAGTCGGGGAGAGCGAGAGTCGGGGAGAGCGAGAGTCGGAGAGAGCGGGAGTGAGGGAGAGCGGGAGTCGGGAAGAGCGAGAGTCGGAGAGAGCGAGAGTCGGGGAGAGCGGGAGTCGGGGAGAGCGGGAGTCGGGGAGAGCGAAAGTCGGGGAGAGCGAGAGACGGCGAGAGCGAGAGTCGGGAGAGCGAGAGTCCTGGAGAGCGAGAGTCGTGGACAGCGGGAGTCGGGGAGAGCGGGAGTCGGGGAGAGCGAGAGTCGGAGACAGCGAGAGTCGGGGAGAGCGAGAGTCGGGGAGAGCGAGAGTCGGGGAGAGCGAGAGTCGGGGAGAGCGGGAGTCATAGAGAGCGGGAGTCGGGGAGAGCGAGAGTCGGGGAGAGCGGGAGTCTGGGAGAGCGAGAGTCAGGGAGAGCGAGAGTCCGGGAGAGCGAGAGTCGGGGAGAGCGGGAGTCTGGGAGAGCGGGAGTCTGGGAGAGCGAGAGTCGGGGAGAGCGGGAGTCGGGGAGAGCGAGAGTCGGAGAGAGCGAGTGTCGGGGAGAGAGGGAGTCGGGGAGAGCGAGACTCGGGGAGAGCGAGAGTCCGGGAGAGCGAGAGTCGGGGAGAGCGAGAGTCGGGGAGAGCGAGAGTCGGGGACAGCGAGAGTCGGGGAGAGCGGGAGTCGGGGAAAGCGAGAGTCGGGGAGAGCGAGAGTCGGGGAGAGCGGGAGTCGGGGAGAGCGAGAGTCGGGGAGAGCCAGAGTCGGGAAGAATGAGAGTCGGGGAGAGCGGGAGTCGGGGTGAGCGGGAGTCGGGGAGAGCGGGAGTCGGGGAGAGCGAGAGTCGGGGAGAGCGAGAGTCGGAGAGAGCGGGAGTGAGGGAGAGCGGGAGTCGGGAAGAGCGAGAGTCGGAGAGAGCGAGAGTCGGGGAGAGCGGGAGTCGGGGAGAGCGGGAGTCGGGGAGAGCGAAAGTCGGGGAAAGCGAGAGACGGCGAGAGCGAGAGTCGGGAGAGCGAGAGTCCTGGAGAGCGAGAGTCGTGGACAGCGGGAGTCGGGGAGAGCGGGAGTCGGGGAGAGCGAGAGTCGGAGACAGCGAGAGTCGGGGAGAGCGAGAGTCGGGGAGAGCGAGAGTCGGGGAGAGCGAGAGTCGGGGAGAGCGGGAGTCATAGAGAGCGGGAGTCGGGGAGAGCGAGAGTCGGGGAGAGCGGGAGTCTGGGAGAGCGAGAGTCAGGGAGAGCGAGAGTCCGGGAGAGCGAGAGTCGGGGAGAGCGGGAGTCTGCGAGAGCGGGAGTCTGGGAGAGCGAGAGTCGGGGAGAGCGGGAGTCGGGGAGAGCGAGAGTCGGAGAGAGCGAGTGTCGGGGAGAGAGGGAGTCGGGGAGAGCGAGACTCGGGGAGAGCGAGAGTCGGGAAAGGGAGAGTCGGGGAGAGCGAGAGTCGGGGAGAGCGAGAGTCGGGGAGAGCGAGAGTCGGGGACAGCGAGGGACCGGGAGAGCGAGAGTCGGGGAGAGCGAGAGTCGGGGAGAGCGAGAGTCGGGGAGAGCGAGTGTCGGGGAGAGCGGGAGTCGGGGACAGTGAGAGTCGGGGAGAGCGAGAGTCGGGGAGAGCGGGAGTCGGGGAGAGCCAGAGTCGGGGAGAGCCAGAGTCGGGGAGAGTGGGAGTCGGGGAGAGCGGGAGTCGGGGAGAGCGGGAGTCGGGGAGAGCGAGAGTCGGGGAGAGCGAGAGTCGGAGAGAGCGAGAGTCGGAGAGAGCGGGAGTCGGGGACAGCGGGATCGGGGAGAGCGAGAGTCGGAGAGAGCGAGAGTCGGGGAGAGCGGGAGTCGGGGAGAGCGGGTGTCGGAGAGAGCAAAAGTCGGGGAGAGGGAGAGTCGGGGAGAGCGAGAGTCGGGGAGAGCGAGAGTCGCAGAGAGCGAGAGTCGGGGAGAGAGGGAGTCGGGGAGAGCGAGAGTCGGAGAGAGCGAGAGTCGGGGAGAGCGAGAGTCGGGGAGAGAGAGAGTCGGGGAGAGCGAGTGTCGGGGAGAGCGAGAGTCGGGGAGAGCGAGAGTCGGTGGCAGCGGGAGTCGGGGAGAGCGAGAGTCGGGGAGAGCGGGAGTCGGGGAGAGCGGGAGTCGGGGAGAGCGAGAGTCGGGGAGAGCGAGAGTCGGGGAGAGCGAGAGACGGGGAGAGCGAGAGTCGGGGAGAGCGGATGTCGGAGAGAGCGAAAGTCGGGGAGAGGGAGAGTCGGGGAGAGCGAGAGTCGGGGAGAGCGAGAGTCGCAGAGAGCGAGAGTCGGGGAGAGAGGGAGTCGGGGAGAGCGAGAGTCGGAGAGAGCGAGAGTCGGGGAGAGCGAGAGTCAGGGAGAGAGAGAGTCGGGGAGAGCGAGAGTCGGGGAGAGCGAGAGTCGGGGACAACGAGAGTCGGGGAGAGCCAGAGTCGGGGAGAGCGGGAGTCGTGGGAGAGCGAGAGTCGGGGAGAGCGAGTGTCGGAGAGAGCGAGAGTCGGGGAGAGCGAGAGTCAGGGAGAGCGAGAGACGGCGAGAGCGAGAGTCGGGAGAGCGAGAGTCTTGGAGAGTTAGAGTCGTGGACAGCGGGAGTCGGGGAGAGCGGGAGTCGGGGAGAGCGGGAGTCGGGGAGAGCGAGAGTCGGGGAGAGTGAGAGTCGGGGAGAGCGAGAGTCGGGGAGAGCGAGAGTCGGGGAGAGCGAGAGTCGGGGAGAGCGAGAGTCGGGGAGAGCGAGAGTCGGGGAGAGCGAGAGTCGGGGAGAGCGGGAGTCGGGGACAGCGAGAGTCGGGGAGAGCGAGAGTCGGGGAGAGCGGGAGTCGGGGAGAGCCAGAGTCGGGGAGAGCCAGAGTCGGGGAAAGTGGGAGTCGGGGAGAGCGGGAGTCGGGGAGAGCGGGAGTCGGGGAGAGAGAGAGTCGGGGAGAGCGAGAGTCGGAGAGAGCGAGAGTCAGAGAGAGCGGGAGTCGGGGACAGCGGGATCGGGGAGAGCGAGAGTCGGAGAGAGCAAGAGTCGGGGAGAGCGGGAGTCGGGGAGAGTGGGTGTCGGAGAGAGCGAAAGTCGGGGAGAGGGAGAGTCGGGGAGAGCGAGAGTCGGGGAGAGCGAGAGTCGCAGAGAGCGAGAGTCGGGGAGAGAGGGAGTCGGGGAGAGCGAGAGTCGGAGAGAGCGAGAGTCGGGGAGAGCGAGAGCCGGGGAGAGAGAGAGTCGGGGAGAGCGAGAGTCGGGGAGAGCGAGAGTCGGGGAGAGCGAGAGTCGGTGGCAGCGGGAGTCGGGGAGAGCGAGAGTCGGGGAGAGCGGGAGTCGGGGAGAGCGGGAGTCGGGGAGAGCGAGAGTCGGGGAGAGCGAGAGTCGGGGAGAGCGAGAGTCGGGGAGAGCGAGAGTCGGGGAGAGCGGGTGTCGGAGAGAGCGAAAGTCGGGGAGAGGGAGAGTCGGGGAGAGCGAGAGTCGGGGAGAGCGAGAGTCGCAGAGAGCGAGAGTCGGGGAGAGAGGGAGTCGGGGAGAGCGAGAGTCGGAGAGAGCGAGAGTCGGGGAGAGCGAGAGTCGGGGAGAGAGAGAGTCGGGGAGAGCGAGAGTCGGGGAGAGCGAGAGTCGGGGAGAGCGAGAGTCGGTGGCAGCGGGAGTCGGGGAGAGCGAGAGTCGGGGAGAGCGAGAGTCGGTGGCAGCGGGAGTCGGGGAGAGCGAGAGTCGTGGAGAGCGAGAGTCGGGGAGAGCGAGAGTCGGGGAGAGCGAGATTCGGGGAGAGCAAGAGTCGGGGAGAGCGAGAGTCGGGGAGAGCGGGAGTCGGGGAGAGCGGGAGTTGGGGAGAGCGAGTGTCGGGTAGAGCGAGACTCGGGGAGGGCGAGAGTCAGGGAGAGCGAGAGACGGCGAGAGCGAGAGTCGAGAGAGCGAGAGTCTTGGAGAGCGAGAGTCGTGGACAGCGGGAGTCGGGGAGAGCGGGAATCGGGGAGATCGAGAGTCGGGGAGAGCGAGAGTCGGGGAGAGCGAGAGTCGGGGAGAGCGGGAGTCGGGGAGAGCGGGAGTCGGGGAGAGCGAGATTCAGGGAGAGCGGGAGTCTGGGATAGCGAGAGTCGGGGAGAGCGAGAGTCGGGGAGAGCGAGAGTCGGGGAGAGCGGGAGTCTGGGAGCGCGGGAGTCGGGGAGAGCGAGAGTCGGGGAGAGCGAGAGTCGGGGAGAGCGGGAATCGGGGAGAGTTAGAGTCGGGGAGAGCCAGAGTCGGGGCGAGCGGGAGTCGGGGAGAGCGGGAGTCGGGGAGAGCGGGAGTCGGGGAGAGCGAGAGTCCGGGAGTGCGAGTGTCAGAGAGAGCAGGAGTCGGGGAGAGCGAGAGTCGGGGAGAGCGAGAGTCGGGGAGAGCGAGAGTCGGGGAGAGCGAGAGTCGGGGAGAGTGGGAGTCGGGGAGAGCGGGAGTCGGGGAGAGTGAGATTCGGGGAGAGCGGGAGTCTGGGATAGCGAGAGTCGGGGAGAGCGAGAGTCGGGGAGAGCGAGAGTCGGGGAGAGCGGGAGTCTGGGATCGCGGGAGTCGGGGAGAGCGAGAGTCGGGGAGAGCGAGAGTCGGGGCGAGCGAGAGTCCGGGAGAGCGAGAGTCGGGGAGAGCGAGAGTCGGGGAGAGCGAGAGTCGGGGAGAGCGAGAGTCGGGGAGAGCGAGAGTCGGGGAGAGCGAGAGTCGGGGAGAGCGGGAGTCGGGGTGAGCGGGAGTCGGGGAGAGCGGGAGTCGGGGAGAGCGAGAGTCGGGGAGAGCGAGAGTCGGAGAGAGCGGGAGTGAGGGAGAGCGGGAGTCGGGAAGAGCGAGAGTCGGAGAGAGCGAGAGTCGGGGAGAGCGGGAGTCGGGGAGAGCGGGAGTCGGGGAGAGCGAAAGTCGGGGAGAGCGAGAGACGGCGAGAGCGAGAGTCGGGAGAGCGAGAGTCTTGGAGAGCGAGAGTCGTGGACAGCGGGAGTCGGGGAGAGCGGGAGTCGGGGAGAGCGAGAGTCGGAGACAGCGAGGGTCGGGGAGAGCGAGAGTCGGGGAGAGCGAGAGTCGGGGAGAGCGGGAGTCAGAGAGAGCGGGAGTCGGGGAGAGCGAGAGTCGGGGAGAGCGGGAGTCTGGGAGAGCGAGAGTCAGGGAGAGCGAGAGTCGGGGAGAGCGAGAGTCGGGGAGAGCGGGAGTCTGGGAGAGCGGGAGTCTGGGAGAGCGAGAGTCGGGGCGAGCGGGAGTCGGGGAGAGCGAGAGTCGGGGAGAACGGGAGTCTGGGAGAGCGGGAGTCGTGGAGAGCGGGAGTCGGGGAGAGCGAGAGTCGGGGAGAGCGGGAGTCGGGGAGAGCGGGAGTCGGGGAGAGCGAGAGTCGGGGAGAGCGGGAGTCTGGGAGAGCGGGAGTCGTGGAGAGCGAGAGTCGGGGAGAGCGAGAGTCGGGGAGAGCGAGAGACCGGGAGAGCGAGAGTCGGGGAGAGCGAGAGTCGGAGAGAGCGAGAGTCGGGGAAAGCAAGAGTCGGGGAGAGCGGGAGTCGGGGACAGCGAGAGTCGGGGAGAGCGAGAGTCGGGGAGAGCGGGAGTCGGGGATCGCGAGAGTCGGGGAGAGCGAGAGTCGGGGAGAGCGAGAGTCGGAGAGAGCGAGTGTCGGGGAGAGAGGGAGTCGGGGAGAGCGAGAGTCGGGGAGAGCGAGAGTCGGGAAAGGGAGAGTCGGGTAGAGCGAGAGTCGGGGAGAGCGAGAGTCGGGGAGAGCGAGAGTCGGGGAGAGCGAGAGACCGGGAGAGCGAGAGTCGGGGAGAGCGAGAGTCGGGGAGAGCGAGAGTCGGGGAGAGCGAGAGTCGGGGAGAGCGGGAGTCGGGGACAGCGAGAGTCGGGGAGAGCGAGAGTCGGGGAGAGCGGGAGTCGGGGAGAGCCAGAGTCGGGGAGAGCCAGAGTCGGGGAGAGTGGGAGTCGGGGCGAGCGGGAGTCGGGGAGAGCGAGAGTCGGGGAGAGCGAGAGTCGGAGAGAGCGAGAGTCGGAGAGAGCGGGAGTCGGTGACAGCGGGATCGGGGAGAGCGAGAGTCGGAGAGAGCGAGAGTCGGGGAGAGCGGGAGTTGGGGAGAGCGGGTGTCGGAGAGAGCGAAAGTCGGGGAGAGGGAGAGTCGGGGAGAGCGAGAGTCGGGGAGAGCGAGAGTCGCAGAGAGCGAGAGTCGGGGAGAGAGGGAGTCGGGGAGAGCGAGAGTCGGAGAGAGCGAGAGTCGGGGAGAGCGAGAGTCGGGGAGAGAGAGAGTCGGGGAGAGCGAGAGTCGGGGAGAGCGAGAGTCGGGGAGAGCGAGAGTCGGGGAGAGCGAGAGTCGGTGGCAGCGGGAGTCGGGGAGAGCGAGAGTCGGGGAGAGCGGGAGTCGGGGAGAGCGGGAGTCGGGGAGAGCGAGAGTCGGGGAGAGCGAGAGTCGGGGAGAGCGAGAGTCGGGGAGAGCGAGAGTCGGGGGGAGCGGATGTCGGAGAGAGCGAAAGTCGGGGAGAGCGAGAGTCGGGGAGAGCGAGAGTCGGGGAGAGCGAGAGTCGCAGAGAGCGAGAGTCGGGGAGAGAGGGAGTCGGGGAGAGCGAGAGTCGGAGAGAGCGAGAGTCGGGGAGAGCGAGAGTCGGGGAGAGAGAGAGTCGGGGAGAGCGAGAGTCGGGGAGAGCGAGAGCCGGTGGCAGCGGGAGTCGGGGAGAGCGAGAGTCGGGGAGAGCGAGAGTCGGTGGCAACGGGAGTCGGGGAGAGCGAGAGTCGGGGGAGAGCGAGAGTCGGGGAGAGCGAGACTCGGGGAGAGCGAGAGTCGGGGAGAGCGAGATTCGGGGGAGAGCGAGAGTCGGGGAGAGCGAGAGTCGGGGAGAGCAGGAGTCGGGGAGAGCGGGAGTCGGGGAGAGCGAGTGTCGGGGAGAGCGAGAGTCGGGGAGGGCGAGAGTCAGGGAGAGCGAGAGACGGCGAGAGCGAGAGTCGGGAGAGCGAGAGTCTTGGAGAGCGAGAGTCGTGGACAGCGGGAGTCGGGGAGAGCGGGAGTCGGGGAGAGCGAGAGTCGGGGAGAGCGGGAGTCGGGGAGAGCGGGAGTCGGGGAGAGCGAGAGTCGGGGAGAGCGGGAGTCGGGGAGAGCGGGAGTCGGGGAGAGCGAGATTCAGGGAGAGCGGGAGTCTGGGAGAGCGAGAGTCGGGGAGAGCGAGAGTCGGGGAGAGCGAGAGTCGGGGAGAGCGGCAGTCTGGGAGAGCGGGAGACTGGGAGAGCGAGAGTCGGGGAGAGCGGGAGTCGGGGAGAGCGTGAGTCGGGGAGAGCGGGAGACTGGGAGCGCGGGAGTTGGGGAGAGCGAGAGTCGGGGAGAGCGAGAGTCGGGGAGAGCGAGAGTCTGGGAGAGCGAGAGTCGGGGAGAGCGAGAGTCGGGGAGAGCGAGAGTCGGGGAGAGCGAGAGTCGGGGAGAGCGAGAGTCGGGGATAGCGCGAGTCGGGGAGAGCGAGAGACCGGGAGAGCGAGAGTCGGGGAGAGCGAGAGTCGGGGAGAGCGAGAGTCGGGGAGAGCGGGAGTCGGGGACAGCGAGAGTCGGGGAGAGCGAGAGTCGGGGAGAGCGGGAGTCGGGGAGAGCCAGAGTCGGGGAGAGCCAGAGTCGGGGAGAGTGGGAGTCGGGGAGAGCGGGAGACGGGGAGAGCGGGTGTCGGGGAGAGCGAGTGTCGGGGAGAGCGAGAGTCGGAGAGAGCGAGAGTCGGAGAGAGCGGGAGTCGGGGACAGTGGGATCGGGGAGAGCGAGAGTCGGAGAGAGCGAGAGTCGGGGAGAGCGGGAGTCGGGGAGAGCGGGTGTCGGAGAGAGCGAAAGTCGGGGAGAGGGAGAGTCGGGGAGAGCGAGAGTCGGGGAGAGCGAGAGTCGCAGAGAGCGAGAGTCAGGGAGAGAGGGAGTCGGGGAGAGCGAGAGTCGGAGAGAGCGAGAGTCGGGGAGAGCGAGAGTCCGGGAGAGAGAGAGTCGGGGAGAGCGAGAGTCGGGGAGAGCGAGAGTCGGGGAGAGCGAGAGTCGGGGAGAGCGAGAGTCGGTGGCAGCGGGAGTCGGGGAGAGCGAGAGTCGGGGAGAGCGGGAGTCGGGGAGAGCGGGAGTCGGGGAGAGCGAGAGTCGGGGAGAGCGAGAGTCGGGGAGAGCGAGATTCGGGGAGAGCGAGAGTCGGGGAGAGCGAGAGTCGGGGAGAGCGGATGTCGGAGAGAGCGAAAGTCGGGGAGAGGGAGAGTCGGGGAGAGCGAGAGTCGGGGAGAGCGAGAGTCGCAGAGAGCGAGAGTCGGGGAGAGAGGGAGTCGGGGAGAGCGAGAGTCGGAGAGAGCGAGAGTCGGGGAGAGCGAGAGTCGGGGAGAGAGAGAGTCGGGGAGAGCGAGAGTCGGGGAGAGCGAGAGTCGGGGAGAGCGAGAGTCGGGGAGAGCGAGAGTCGGTGGCAGCGGGAGTCGGGGAGAGCGAGAGTCGGGGAGAGCGAGAGTCGGGGAGAGCGAGAGTCGGGGAGAGCGAGAGTCGGGGAGAGCGAGAGTCGGGGAGAGCGAGATTCGGGGAGAGCGAGAGTCGGGGAGAGCGAGAGTCGGGGAGAGCGGGAGTCGGGGAGAGCGGGAGTCGGGGAGAGCGAGTGTCGGGGAGAGCGAGAGTCGGGGAGGGCGAGAGTCAGGGAGAGCGAGAGACGGCGAGAGCGAGAGTCGGGAGAGCGAGAGTCTTGGAGAGCGAGAGTCGTGGACAGCGGGAGTCGGGGAGAGCGGGAGTCGGGGAGAGCGAGAGTCGGGGAGAGCGAGAGTCGGGGAGAGCGGGAGTCGGGGAGAGCGGGAGTCGGGGAGAGCGAGAGTCGGGGAGAGCGGGAGTCGGGGAGAGCGGGAGTCGGGGAGAGCGAGATTCAGGGAGAGCGGGAGTCTGGGAGAGCGAGAGTCGGGGAGAGCGAGAGTCGGGGAGAGCGAGAGTCGGGGAGAGCGGCAGTCTGGGAGAGCGGGAGACTGGGAGAGCGAGAGTCGGGGAGAGCGGGAGTCGGGGAGAGCGGGAGTCGGGGAGAGCGGGAGACTGGGAGCGCGGGAGTTGGGGAGAGCGAGAGTCGGGGAGAGCGAGAGTCGGGGAGAGCGAGAGTCTGGGAGAGCGAGAGTCGGGGAGAGCGAGAGTCGGGGAGAGCGAGAGTCGGGGAGAGCGAGAGTCGGGGAGAGCGAGAGTCGGGGATAGCGCGAGTCGGGGAGAGCGAGAGTCGGGGAGAGCGAGAGTCGGGGAGAGCGGGAATCGGGGAGAGCGAGAGTCGGGGAGAGCCAGAGTCGGGGCGAGCCGGAGTCGGGGAGAGCGGGAGTCGGGGAGAGCGAGAGTCGGGGAGAGCGAGAGTCGGGGAGAGCGAGAGTCCGGGAGAGCGAGAGTCGGGGAGAGCGAGAGTCGGGGAGAGCGAGAGTCGGGGAGAGCGAGAGTCGGGGAGAGCGAGAGTCGGGGAGAGCGGGAGTCGGGGAGAGCGAGAGTCGGGGAGAGCGAGAGTCGGGGTGAGCGGGAGTCGGGGAGAGCGAGAGTCGGGGAGTGGCAGAGTCGGGAAGAGCGAGAGTCGGGGAGAGCGGGAGTCGGGGTGAGCGGGAGTCGGGGAGAGCGGGAGTCGGGGAGAGCGGGAGTCGGGGAGAGCGGGAGTCGGGGAGAGCGAGAGTCGGGGAGAGCGAGAGTCGGAGAGAGCGGGAGTGAGGGAGAGCGGGAGTCGGGAAGAGCGAGAGTCGGAGAGAGCGAGAGTCGGGGAGAGCGGGAGTCGGGGAGAGCGGGAGTCGGGGAGAGCGAAAGTCGGGGAGAGCGAGAGACGGCGAGAGCGAGAGTCGGGAGAGCGAGAGTCTTGGAGAGCGAGAGTCGTGGACAGCGGGAGTCGGGGAGAGCGGGAGTCGGGGAGAGCGAGAGTCGGAGACAGCGAGAGTCGGGGAGAGCGAGAGTCGGGGAGAGCGAGAGTCGGGGAGAGCGAGAGTCGGGGAGAGCGGGAGTCAGAGAGAGCGGGAGTCGGGGAGAGCGAGAGGCGGGGAGAGCGGGAGTCTGGGAGAGCGAGAGTCAGGGAGAGCGAGAGTCGGGGAGACCGAGAGTCGGGGAGAGCGGGAGTCTGGGAGAGCGGGAGTCTGGGAGAGCGAGAGTCGGGGAGAGCGGGAGTCGGGGAGAGCGAGAGTCGGGGAGAGCGGGAGTCTGGGAGAGCGGGAGTCGTGGAGAGCGAGAGTCGGGGAGAGCGAGAGTCGGGGAGAGCGAGAGACCGGGAGAGCGAGAGTCGGGGAGAGCGAGAGTCGGAGAGAGCGAGAGTCGGGGAAAGCAAGAGTCGGGGAGAGCGAAAGACGGGGATAGCGAGAGTCGGGGAGAGCGAGAGTCGGGGAGAGCGAGAGTCGGAGAGAGCGAGTGTCGGGGAGAGAGGGAGTCGGGGAGAGCGAGAGTCGGGGAGAGCGAGAGTCGGGAAAGAGAGAGTCGGGGAGAGCGAGAGTCGGGGAGAGCGAGAGTCGGGGAGAGCGAGAGTCGGGGAGAGCGAGAGACCGGGAGAGCGAGAGTCGGGGAGAGCGAGAGTCGGGGAGAGCGAGAGTCGGGGAAAGCGAGAGTCGGGGAGAGCGGGAGTCGGGGACAGCGAGAGTCGGGGAGAGCGAGAGTCGGGGAGAGCGGGGAGTCGGGGAGAGCCAGAGTCGGGGAGAGCCAGAGTCGGGGAGAGCGGGAGTCGGGGAGAGCGGGAGTCGGGGAGAGCGGGAGTCGGGGAGAGCGAGAGTCGGGGAGAGCGAGAGTCGGAGAGAGCGAGAGTCGGAGAGAGCGGGAGTCGGGGACAGCGGGATCGGGGAGAGCGAGAGTCGGAGAGAGCGAGAGTCGGGGAGAGCAGGAGTCGGGGAGAGCGGGTGTCGGAGAGAGCGAAAGTCGGGGAGAGGGAGAGTCGGGGAGAGCGAGAGTCGGGGAGAGCGAGAGTCGCAGAGAGCGAGAGTCGGGGAGAGAGGGAGTCGGGGAGAGCGAGAGTCGGAGAGAGCGAGAGTCGGGGAGAGCGAGAGTCGGGGAGAGAGAGAGTCGGGGAGAGTGAGAGTCGGGGAGAGCGAGAGTCGGTGGCAGCGGGAGTCGGGGAGAGCGAGAGTCGGGGAGAGCGGGAGTCGGGGAGAGCGGGAGTCGGGGAGAGCGAGAGTCGGGGAGAGCGAGAGTCGGGGAGAGCGAGAGTCGGGGAGAGCGGATGTCGGAGAGAGCGAAAGTCGGGGAGGGGGAGAGTCGGGGAGAGCGAGAGTCGGGGAGAGCGAGTGTCGCAGAGAGCGAGAGTCGGGGAGAGAGGGAGTCGGGGAGAGCGAGAGTCTTGGAGAGCGAGAGTCGTGGACAGCGGGAGTCGGGGAGAGCGGGAGTCGGGGAGAGCGAGAGTCGGAGAGAGCGAGAGTCGGGGAAAGCAAGAGTCGGGGAGAGCGAAAGTCGGGGATAGCGAGAGTCGGGGAGAGCGAGAGTCGGGGAGAGCGAGAGTCGGAGAGAGCGAGTGTCGGGGAGAGAGGGAGTCGGGGAGAGCGAGAGTCGGGGAGAGCGAGAGTCGGGAAAGGGAGAGTCGGGGAGAGCGAGAGTCGGGGAGAGCGAGCGTCGGGGAGAGCGAGAGTCGGGGAGAGCGAGAGTCGGGGAGAGCGAGAGACCGGGAGAGCGAGAGTCGGGGAGAGCGAGAGTCGGGGAGAGCGAGAGTCGGGGAGAGCGAGAGTCGGGGAGAGCGGGAGTCGGGGACAGCGAGAGTCGGGGAGAGCGAGAGTCGGGGAGAGCGGGAGTCGGGGAGAGCCAGAGTCGGGGAGAGCCAGAGTCGGGGAGAGTGGGAGTCGGGGAGAGCGGGAGTCGGGGAGAGCGGGAGTCGGGGAGAGCGAGAGTCGGGCGAGCGAGAGTCGGAGAGAGCGAGAGTCGGAGAGAGCGGGAGTCGGGGACAGCGGGATCGGGGAGAGCGAGAGTCGGAGAGAGCGAGAGTCGGGGAGAGCAGGAGTCGGGGAGAGCGGGTGTCGGAGAGAGCGAAAGTCGGGGAGAGGGAGAGTCGGGGAGAGCGAGAGTCGGGGAGAGCGAGAGTCGCAGAGAGCGAGAGTCGGGGAGAGAGGGAGTCGGGGAGAGCGAGAGTCGGAGAGAGCGAGAGTCGGGGAGAGCGAGAGTCGGGGAGAGAGAGAGTCGGGGAGAGTGAGAGTCGGGGAGAGCGAGAGTCGGGGAGCGCGAGAGTCGGGGAGAGCGAGAGTCGGTGGCAGCGGGAGTCGGGGAGAGCGAGAGTCGGGGAGAGCGGGAGTCGGGGAGAGCGGGAGTCGGGGAGAGCGAGAGTCGGGGAGAGCGAGCGTCGGGGAGAGCGAGAGTCGGGGAGAGCGAGAGTCGGGGAGAGCGGATGTCGGAGAGAGCGAAAGTCGGGGAGGGGGAGAGTCGGGGAGAGCGAGAGTCGGGGAGAGCGAGTGTCGCAGAGAGCGAGAGTCGGGGAGAGAGGGAGTCGGGGAGAGCGAGAGTCGGAGAGAGCGAGAGTCGGGGAGAGCGAGAGTCGGGGAGAGAGAGAGTCGGGGAGAGCGAGAGTCGGGGAGAGCGAGAGTCGGTGGCAGCGGGAGTCGGGGAGAGCGAGAGTCGGGGAGAGCGAGAGTCGGTGGCAGCGGGAGTCGGGGAGAGCGAGAGTCCCGGAGAGCGAGAGTCGGGGTGAGCGAGAGTCGGGAAGAGCGAGAGTCGGGGAGAGCGAGATTCGGGGAGAGCGAGAGTCGTGGAGAGCGAGAGTCGGGGAGAGCGGGAGTCGGGGAGAGCGGGAGTCGGGGAGAGCGAGTGTCGGGGAGAGCGAGAGTCGGGGAGGGCGAGAGTCAGGGAGAGCGAGAGACGGCGAGAGCGAGTGTTGGGGAGAGAGGGAGTCGGGGAGAGCGAGAGTCGGGGGAGAGCGAGAGTCGGGAAAACGGAGAGTCGGGGAGAGCGAGAGTCGGGGAGAGCGAGAGTCGGGGGAGAGCGAGAGTCGGGGAGAGCGAGAGTCGGGGAGAGCGAGAGACCGGGGAGAGCGAGAGTCGGGGAGAGCGAGAGTCGGGGAGAGCGAGAGTCGGGGAGAGCGAGAGTCGGGGAGAGCGGGAGTCGGGGACAGCGAGAGTCGGGGAGAGCGAGAGTCGGGGAGAGCGGGAGTCGGGGAGAGCCAGAGTCGGGGAGAGCCAGAGTCGGGGAGAGCGGGAGTCGGGGGAGAGCGGGAGTCGGGGAGAGCGGGGAGTCGATAAGAGCGAGAGTCGGGGAGAGCGAGAGTCGGAGAGAGCGAGAGTCGGAGAGAGCGGGAGTCGGGGACAGCGGGATCGGGGAGAGCGAGAGTCGGAGAGAGCGAGAGTCGGGGAGAGCGAGAGTCGGAGAGAGTGAGAGTCGGAGAGAGCGGGAGTCGGGGACAGCGGGATCGGGGGAGAGCGAGAGTCGTAGAGAGCGAGAGTCGGGGAGAGCGGGAGTCGGGGAGAGCGGGTGTCGGAGAGAGCGAAAGTCGGGGAGAGGGAGAGTCGGGGAGAGCGAGAGTCGGGGAGAGCGAGAGTCGCAGAGAGCGAGAGTCGGGGAGAGAGGGAGTCGGGGAGAGCGAGAGTCGGAGAGAGCGAGAGTCGGGGGAGAGCGAGAGTCGGGGAGAGAGAGATTCGGGGAGAGTGAGAGTCGGGGAGAGCGAGAGTCGGGGAGAGCGAGAGTCGGGGAGAGCGAGAGTCGGGGAGAGCGAGAGTCGGTGGCAGCGGGAGTCGGGGAGAGCGAGAGTCGGGGAGAGCGGGAGTCGGGGAGAGCGGGAGTCGGGGAGAGCGAGAGTCGGGGAGAGCGAGAGTCGGGGAGAGCGAGAGTCGGGGAGAGCGGATGTCGGAGAGAGCGAAAGTCGGGGAGGGGGAGAGTCGGGGAGAGCGAGAGTCGGGGAGAGCGAGAGTCGCAGAGAGCGAGAGTCGGGGAGAGAGGGAGTCGGGGAGAGCGAGAGTCGGAGAGAGCGAGAGTCGGGGAGAGCGAGAGTCGGGGAGAGAGAGAGTCGGGGAGAGCGAGAGTCGGTGGCAGCGGGAGTCGGGGAGAGCGAGAGTCGGGGAGAGCGAGAGTCGGGGAGAGCGAGAGTCCGTGGAGAGCGAGAGTCGGGGAGAGCGAGAGTCGCAGAGAGCGAGAGTCGGGGAGAGAGGGAGTCGGGGAGAGCGAGAGTCGGAGAGAGCGAGAGTCGGGGAGAGCGAGAGTCGGGGAGAGAGAGATTCGGGGAGAGTGAGAGTCGGGGAGAGCGAGAGTCGGGGGAGAGCGAGAGTCGGGGAGAGCGAGAGTCGGGGAGAGCGAGAGTCGGTGGCAGCGGGAGTCGGGGAGAGCGAGAGTCGGGGAGAGCGGGAGTCGGGGGAGAGCGGGAGTCGGGGAGAGCGAGAGTCGGGGAGAGCGAGAGTCGGGGAGAGCGAGAGTCGGGGAGAGCGGATGTCGGAGAGAGCGAAAAGTCGGGGAGGGGGAGAGTCGGGGAGAGCGAGAGTCGGGGAGAGCGAGAGTGGCAGAGAGCGAGAGTCGGGGAGAGAGGGAGTCGGGGAGAGCGAGAGTCGGAGAGAGCGAGAGTCGGGGAGAGCGAGAGTCGGGGAGAGAGAGAGTCGGGGAGAGCGAGAGTCGGGGAGAGCGAGAGTCGGGGAGAGCGGAGAGTCGGTGGCAGCGGGAGTCGGGGAGAGCGAGAGTCGGGGAGAGCGAGAGTCGGTGGCAGCGGGAGTCGGGGAGAGCGAGAGTCGGGGAGAGCGAGAGTCGGGGAGAGCGAGAGTCGTGGAGAGCGAGAGTCGGGGAGAGCGGAGTCGGGGAGAGCGGGAGTCGGGGAGGAGCGAGTGTCGGGGGAGAGCGAGAGTCGGGGAGGGGCGAGAGTCAGGGAGAGCGAGAGACGGCGAGAGCGAGAGTCGGGAGAGCGAGAGTCTTGGAGAGCGAGAGTCGTGGACAGCGGAGTCGGGAGAGCGGGAGTCGGGGAGAGCGAGAGTCGGGGGAGAGCGAGAGTCGGGGGAGAGCGGGAGTCGGGGAGAGCGGGAGTCGGGGAGAGCGAGAGTCGGGGAGAGCGGGGAGTCGGGAGAGCGGGAGTCGGGGAGAGCGAGATTCAGGGAGAGCGGGAGTCTGGGAGAGAGAGAGTCGGGGAGAGCGAGAGTCGGGGAGAGCGAGAGTCGGGGAGTGCGGCAGTCTGGGAGAGCGGGAGACTGGGAGAGCGAGAGTCGGGGAGAGCGGGAGTCGGGGAGAGCGTGAGTCGGGGAGAGCGGGAGTCTGGGAGCGCGGGAGTTGGTGAGAGCGAGAGTCGGGGAGAGCGAGAGTCGGGGAGAGCGAGAGTCTGGGAGAGCGAGAGTCGGGGAGAGCGAGAGTCGGGGAGAGCGAGAGTCGGGGGAGAGCGAGAGTCGGGGAGAGCGAGAGTCGGGGAGAGCGAGAGTCGGGGATAGCGCGAGTCGGGGAGAGCGAGAGTCGGGGAGAGCGAGAGTCGGGGAGAGCGGGAATCGGGGAGAGCGAGAGTCGGGGAGAGCCAGAGTCGGGGGCGAGCGGGAGTCGGGTAGAGCGGGAGTCGGGGAGAGCGGGAGTCGGGGGAGAGCGAGAGTCCGGGAGTGCGAGAGTCAGAGAGAGCAGGAGTCGGGGAGAGCGAGAGTCGGGGGAGAGCGAGAGTCGGGGAGAGCGAGAGTCGGAGAGAGCGGGAGTCGGGGAGAGCGGGAGTCGGGGAGAGCGAGATTCGGGGAGAGCGGGAGTCTGGGATAGCGAGAGTCGGGGAGAGCGAGAGTCGGGGAGAGCGAGAGTCGGGGAGAGCGGGAGTCTGGGAGCGCGGGAGTCGGGGAGAGCGAGAGTCGGGGAGAGCGAGAGTCGGGGAGAGCGAGAGTCCGGGAGAGCGAGAGTCGGGGAGACCGAGAGTCGGGGAGAGCGAGAGTCGGGGAGAGCGAGAGTCGGGGAGAGCAGGAGTCGGGGAGAGCGGGAGTCGGGGAGAGCGAGAGTCGGGGAGAGCGGGAGTCGGGGGAGAGCGAGCGTCGGGGAGAGCCAGAGTCGGGGAAGAGCGAGAGTCGGGGAGAGCGGGAGTCGGGGTGAGCGGGAGTCGGGGAGAGCGGGAGTCGGGGAGAGCAAGAGTCGGGGAGAGCGAGAGTCGGAGAGAGCTGGAGTGAGGGAGAGCGGGAGTCGGACTTCTTCCCGCTCTCCCTCACTCCAGCTCTCTCCGACTCTCGCTCTCCCCGACTCTTGCTCTCCCCGACTCCCGCTCTCCCCGACTCCCGCTCACCCGACTCCCGCTCTCCCCGACTCTCGCTCTTCCCGACTCTGGCTCTCCCCGACGCTCGCTTCTCCCCGACTCCCGCTCTCTCCCCGACTCTCGCTCTCCCCGACTCCCGCTCTCCCCGACTCCTGCTCTCCCCGACTCTCGCTCTCTCCCGACTCTCGCTCTCCCCGACTCTCGGTCTCCCCGACTCTCGCTCTCCCGGGACTCTCGCTCTCCCCGACTCTCGCTCTCCCCGACTCTCGCTCTCCCCGACTCCCGCGCTCCCAGACTCCCGCTCTCCCCGACTCTCGCTCTCCCCGACTCTCGCTCTCCCCGACTCTCGCTATCCCAGACTCCCGCTCTCCCCGAATCTCGCTCTCCCCGACTCCCGCTCTCCCCGACTCCCGCTCTCTCCGACTCTCGCTCTCCCCGACTCTCGCTCTCCCCCGACTCTCGCTCTCCCCGACTCCTGCTCTCTCTGACTCTCGCACTCCCGGACTCTCGCTCTCCCCGACTCCCGCTCTCCCCGACTCCCGCTCTACCCGACTCCCGCTCGCCCCGACTCTGGCTCTCCCCGACTCTCGCTCTCCCCGATTCCCGCTCTCCCCGACTCTCGCTCTCCCCGACTCTCGCTCTCCCCGACTCGCGCTATCCCCGACTCTCGCTCTCCCCGACTCTCGCTCTCCCCGACTCTCGCTCTCCCCGACTCTCGCTCTCCCCGACTCTCGCTCTCCCCGACTCTCGCTCTCCCAGACTCTCGCTCTCCCGACTCTCGCTCTCCCCCGACTCTCGCTCTCACCAACTCCCGCGCTCCCAGACTCCCGCTCTCTCCCCGACTCACGCTCTCCCCCGACTCCCGCTCTCCCCGACTCTCGCTCTCCCCAGTCTCCCGCTCTCTCCAGACTGCCGCACTCCCCGACTCTCGCTCTCCCCGACTCTCGCTCTCCCCGACTCTCTCTCTCCCAGACTCCCGCTCTCCCTGAATCTCGCTCTCCCCCGACTCCCGCTCTCCCCGACTCCCGCTCTCCCCGACTCTCGCTCTCCCCGACTCCCGCTCCTCCCCGACTCCCGCTCTCCCCCGACTCTCGCTCTCCTCCCGACTCTCGCTCTCCCCGACTCCCGCTCTCCCCGACTCCCGCTGTCCACGACTCTCGCTCTCCAAGACTCTCGCTCTCCCGACTCTCGCTCTCAGCCGTCTCTCGCTCTCCCTGACTCTCGCCCTCACCCGACTCTCGCTCTCCCCGACTCTCGCTCTCCCCCGACTCCCGCTCTCCCCGACTCCCCGCTCTCCCCGACTCTCGCTCTCCACGACTCTCGCTCCCCCGACTCTCGCTCTCCCCCGACTCTCGCTCTCCCCGACTCCCGCTGCCACCGACTCTCGCTCTCCTCCCGACTCTCGCTCTCCCCGACTCCCGCTGCCACCGACTCTCGCTCTCTCCCGACTCTCGCTCTCCCCGACTCTCGCTCTCTCCCCGACTCTCTCTCTCCCCGACTCTCGCTCTCCCCGACTCTCGCTCTCTCCGACTCTCGCTCTCACCCGACTCCCTCTCTCCCCGACTCTCGCTCTCTGCCACTCTCGCTCTCCCCGACTCTCGCTCTCCCCGACTCTCCCCCTCCCCGACTTTCGCTCTCTCCGACATCCGCTCTCCCCGACTCTCGCTCTCCCCGACTCTCGCTCTCACCCGACTCTCGCTCCTCCCCGACTCCCGCTCTCCCCGACTCCCGCTCTCCCCGACTCTCGCTCTCCCCCGACTCCCCCTGCCACCGACTCTCGCTCTCCCCGACTCTCGCTCTCCCCGACTCTCGCTCTCCCCGACTCTCGCTCTCACCCCGACTCTCACTCTCCCCGAATCTCTCTCTCCCCGACTCTCGCTCTCCCCGACTCTCGCTCTCTCCGACTCTCGCTCTCCCCGACTCCCTCTCTCCCCGACTCTCGCTCTCTGCGACTCTCGCTCTCCCCGACTCTCGCTCTCCACGACTCTCGCTCTCCCCGACTCTCGCTCTCCCCCGACTCTCGCTCTCCCCGACTCCCGCTGCCCACCGACTCTCGCTCTCCCCCGACTCTCTCTCTCCCCGACTCTCGCTCTCTCCCGACTCTCGCTCTCTCCGACTCTCGCTCTCCCCGACTCCCTCTCTCCCCGACTCTCGCTCTCTGCGACTCTCGCTCTCCCCGACTCTCGCTCTCCCCGACTCTCCCCCTCCCCGACTTTCGCTCTCTCCGACATCCGCTCTCCCCGACTCTCGCTCTCCCCGACTCTCGCTCTCCCCGACTCTCGCTCTCCCCGACTCCCGCTCTCCCCGACTCCCGCTCTCCCCGACTCTCGCTCTCCCCGACTCCCGCTGCCACCGACTCTCGCTCTCCCCCCGACTCTCGCTCTCCCCGACTCTCGCTCTCCCCGACTCTCGCTCTCCCCGACTCTCACTCTCCCCGAATCTCTCTCTCCCCGACTCTCGCTCTCCCCGACTCTCGCTCTCTCCGACTCTCGCTCTCCCCGACTCCCTCTCTCCCCGACTCTCGCTCTCTGCGACTCTCGCTCTCCCCGACTCTCGCTCTCCCCGACTCTCCCTCTCCCCGACTTTCGCTCTCTCCCGACACCCGCTCTCCCCGACTCCCGCTCTCCCCCGACTCTCGCTCTCTACGACTCTCGCTCTCCCCGATCCCGCTGTCCCCGACTCCCGCTCTCTCCGACTCTCACTCTCTCCGACTCTCGCTCTCCCCGACTCTCGCTCTCCTCCGACTCTCGCTCTCCCCGATCCCGCTGTCCCCGACTCCCGCTCTCTCCGACTCTCGCTCTCTCCGACTCTCGCTCTCCCCGACTCTCGCTCTTATCGACTCCCGCTCTCACCCGACTCCCGCTCTCCCCGACTCCCGCTCTCCCCGACTCTGGCTCTCCCCGACTCTGGCTCTCCCCGACTCCCGCTCTCCCCGACTCTCGCTCTCCCCGACTCTCGCTGTCCCCGACTCCCGCTCTCCCCGACTCTCGCTCTCCCCCGACTCTCGCTCTCCCCGACTCTCGCTCTCCCCGACTCTCGCTCTCCCGGTCCTCTCGCTCTCCCCGACTCTCGCTCTCCCCGACTCTCGCTCTCCCCGACTCTCGCTCTCCCCGACTCTCGCTCTCCCCGACTCTCCGTTTCCCCGACTCTCGCTCTCCCCGACTCTCGCTCTCCCCGACTCCCTCTCTCCCCAACACTCGCTCTCGCCGTCTCTCGCTCTCCCTGACTCTCGCCCTCCCCGACTCTCGCTCTCCCCGACACTCGCTCTCCCCGACTCCCGCTCTCCCCGACTCCCGCCTCCCCGACTCTCGCTCTCCACGACTCTCGCTCTCACCCGAATCTCGCTCTCCCCCGACTCTCGCTCTTCCGACTCTCGCTCACCCCGACTCTCGCTCTCCGGGACTCTCGCTCTCCCCGACTCCCGCTGCCACCGACTCTCGCTCTCCCCGACTCTCGCTCTCCCCGACTCCCGCTGCCACCGACTCTCGCTCTCCCCGACTCTCGCTCTCCCCGACTCTCTCTCTCCCCGACTCTCGCTCTCCCCGACTCTCGCTCTCTCCGACTCTCGCTCTCCCCGACTCCCTCTCTCCCCGACTCTCGCTCTCTGCGACACTCGCTCTCCCCGACTCTCGCTCTCCCCCGACTCTCCCCCTCCCCGACTTTCGCTCTCTCCGACATCCGCTCTCCCCGACTCTCGCTCTCCCCGACTCTCGCTCTCCCCGACGCTCGCTCTCCACCCGACTCTCGCTCTCCCCCGACTCCCGCTCATCCCCGACTCCCGCTCTCCCCGACTCTCGCTCTCCCCCCGACTCCCGCTGCCACCCGACTCTCGCTCTCCCCGACTCTCGCGCTCCCCGACTCTCGCTCTCACCCGACTCTCACTCTCCCCGACTCTCTCTCTCCCCGACTCTCGCTCTCCCCGACTCTCGCTCTCTTCCGACTCTCGCTCTCCCCGACTCCCTCTCTCCCCGACTCTCGCTCTCTGCGACTCTCGCTCTCCCCGACTCTCGCTCTCCCCGACTCTCCCTCTCCCCGACTTTCGCTCCTCTCCGACACCCCGCTCTCCCCCGACTCCTGCTCTCCCCGACTCTCGCTCTCTCCGACTCTCGCTCTCCCCGATCCCGCTGTCCCCGACTCCCGCTCTCTCCGACTCTCGCTCTCTTCCGACTCTCGCTCCGCCCGACTCTCGCTCTCCCCCGACTCCCGCTCTCCCCGACTCCCGCTCTCCCCCGACTCCCACTCTCCCCGACTCTGGCTCTCCCCGACTCTGGCTCTCCCCGACTCCCGCTCTCCCCGACTCTCGCTCTCACCCGACTCTCGCTGTCCCCCGACTCCCGCTCTCCCCGACTCTCGCTCTCCCCGACTCTCGCTCTCCCCGACTCTCGCTCTCCCCGACTCTCGCTCTCCCGGTCTCTCGCTCTCCCCGACTCTCGCTCTCCCCGACTCTCGCTCTCCCCGACGCTCGCTCTCCCCGACTCTCGCTCTCCCCGACTCTCCCTTTCCCGACTCTCGCTCTCCCCGACTCTCGCTCTCCCCGACTCCCTCTCTCCCCGACACTCGCTCTCTCCGACTCTCGCTCTCCCCCGACTCTCGCTCTCACCCGACTCTCGCTATCCCCAGACTTTCGCTCTCCCCGACTCTTGCTTTCCCCCGACTCTCGCTCACTCTCCGACTCTCGCTCTCCCCGACTCCCGCTCTCCCCGACTCCCGCTGTCCACGACTCTCGCTCTCCAAGACTCTCGCTCTCCCCGACTCCCTCTCTCCCCGACTCTCGCTCTCTGCGACACTCGCTCTCCCCGACTCTCGCTCTCCCCGACTCTCCCCCTCCCCGACTTTCGCTCTCTCCGACATCCGCTCTCCCCGACTCTCGCTCTCGCCCGACTCTCGCTCTCCCCGACTCTCGCTCTCCCCGACTCCCGCTCTCCCCGACTCCCGCTCCCTCCCCCGACTCTCGCTCTCTCCCCCGACTCCCGCTGCCACCGACTCTCGCTCTCCCCGACTCTCACTCTCCCCGACTCTCTCTCTCCCCGACTCTCGCTCTCCCCGACTCTCGCTCTCTCTCGACTCTCGCTCTCCCCGACTCCCTCTCTCCCCGACTCTCGCTCTCTGCGACTCTCGCTCTCCCCCGACTCTCGCTCTCACCCGACTCTCCCTCTCCCCGACTTTCGCTCTCTCCGACACCCCGCTCTCTCCCGACTCCTGCTCTCCCCGACTCTCGCTCTCTCCGACTCTCGCTCTCCCCGATCCCGCTGTCCCCGACTCCCGCTCTCATCCGACTCTCGCTCTCTCCGACTCTCGCTCTCCCCGACTCTCGCTCTCCCCGACTCCCGCTCTCCCCGACTCCCGCTCTCCCCGACTCCCGCTCTCTCCCGACTCTGCTCTCCCGACTCTGGCTCTCCCCGACTCCCGCTCTCCCCGACTCTCGCTCTCCCCGACTCTCGCTGTCCCCGACTCCCGCTCCCCTCTCCCGACTCTCGCTTTCCCCGACTCTCGCTCTCCCCGACTCTCGCTCTCCCCGACTCTCGCTCTCCCGGTCTCTCGCTCTCCCCGACTCTCGCTCTCCCCGACTCTCGCTCTCCCCGACTCTCGCTCTCCCCGACTCTCTCTTTCCCGACTCTCGCTCTCACTCCCCGACTCTCGCTCTCCCCGACTCCCTCTCTCCCCGACACTCGCTCTCTCCGACTCTCGCTCTCCCCGACTCTCGCTCTCCCCGACTCTCGCTATCCCCGTCTTTCGCTCTCCCCGACTCTTGCTTTCCCCGACTCTCGCTCTCTTCCGACTCTCGCTCTCCCCGACTCTCGCTCTCCCGGTCTCTCGCTCTCCCCGACTCTCGCTCTCCCCGACTCTCGCTCTCCACGACTCCCGCTCTCCCAGACTCCCGCTCTCTCCCCGACTCTCGCTCTCCCCGACTCCCCGCTCTCCCCGACTCTCGCTCTCCCAGACTCCCGCTCTCCCAGACTCCCGCTCTCCCCGACTCTCGGTCTCACCCGACTCTCGCTCTCCCTGACTCTCGCTCTCCCAGACTCCCGCTCTCCCCGCCTCTCGCTCTCCCCGACTCCCGCTCTCTCTGACTCCCGCTCTCCCCGACTCTCGCTCTCCCCGACTCTCGCTCTCCCCGACTCTCGCTCTCCCCGACTCTCGCTGTCTCCGACTCTCGCTCTCCCCGACTCCCGCTCTCCCCGACTCCCGCTGTCCACGACTCTCGCTCTCCAAGACTCTCGCTCTCCCGACTCTCGCTCTCGCCGTCTCTCGCTCTCCCCGACTTTCGCTCTCCCCGACTCCCGCTCTCCCCGACTCCCGCTCTCCCCGACTCTCGCTCTCTTCCGACTCTCAGCTCTTCCCGACTCCCGCTCTCCCTCACTCCCGCTCTCTCCGACTCTCGCTCTCCCCGACTCTCGCTCTCCCCGACTCCCGCTCTCCCCCGACTCCCGCTCTCCCCCGACTCCCGCTCTCCCCGACTCCCGCTCACCCCGACTCCCGCTCTCCCCGACTCTCGCTCTTCCCGACTCTGCCACTCCCCGACTCTCGCTCTCCCGACTCCCGCTCACCCCGACTCTCGCTCTCCCCCGACTCTCGCTCTCCCCGACTCCCGCTCTCCCCGACTCTCGCTCTCCCCGACTCTCGCTCTCCCCGACTCTCGCTCTCTCCCCGACTCTCGCTCTCCCCGACTCTCGCTCTCTCCGGACTCTCGCTCTCCCCCGACTCTCGCTCTCCCCGACTCTCGCTCTCCCCGACTCCCGCTCTCCCCGACTCCGGCTCGCCCCGACTCTGGCTCTCCCCGACTCTCGCTCTCCCCGATTCCCGCTCTCCCCGACTCTCGCTCTCCCCGACTCTCGCTCTCCCCGACTCGCGCTATCCCCGACTCTCGCTCTCCCCGACTCTCGCTCTCCCCGACTCTCGCTCTCCCCGACTCTCGCTCTCCCCGACTCTCGCTCTCCCCAGACTCTCGCTCTCCCCGACTCTCGCTCTCCCCGACTCTCGCTCTCCCCCAACTCCCGCGCTCCCAGTCTCCCGCCTCTCCCCGACTCCCGCTCTCCCCGACTCCCGCTCTCACCCGACTCTCGCTCTCCCAGTCTCCCGCTCTCCCAGACTGCCGCTCTCCCCGACTCTCGCTCTCTCCCGACTCTCGCTCTCCCCGACTCTCGCTCTCCCAGACTCCCGCTCTCCCTGAATCTCGCTCTCCCCGACTCCCGCTCTCCCCGACTCCCGCTCTCCCCGACTCTCGCTCTCCCCGACTCCCGCTCTCCCCCGACTCCCGCTCTCCCCGACTCTCGCTCTCCCCGACTCTCGCTCTCCCCGACTCCCCGCTCTTCCCCCGACTCCCGCTGTCCACGACTCTCGCTCTCCAAGACTCTCGCTCTCCGACTCTCGCTCTCGCCGTCTCTCGCTCTCCCTGACTCTCGCCCTCCCCGACTCTCGCTCTACCCGACACTCCGCTCTCCCCGACTCCCGCTCTCCCCGACTCCCGCTCTCCCCGACTCTCGCTCTCCCCGACTCTCGCTCTCTCCCGAATCTCGCTCTCCCCGACTCTCGCTCTCCCCGACTCTCGCTCTCCCCGACTCTCGCTCTCCCCGACTCTCGCTCTCCCCGACTCTCGCTCTCCCCGACTCCCGCTGCCACCGACTCTCGCTCTCCCCGACTCTCGCTCTCCCCGACTCTCGCTCTCACCCGACTCTCGCTCTCCCCGACTCTCTCTCTCCCCGACTCTCGCTCTCCCCGACTCTCGCTCTCATCCGACTCTCGCTCTCCCCGACTCCCTCTCTCCCCGACTCTCGCTCTCTGCGACTCTCGCTCTCCCCGACTCTCGCTCTCCCCGACTCTCCCTCTCCCCGACTTTCGCTCTCATCCGACATCCGCTCTCCCCGACTCTCGCTCTCCCCGACTCTCGCTCTCCCCGAATCTCGCTCTCCCCGACTCTCGCTCTCCCCGACTCTCGCTCTCCCCGACTCTCCCGCTCTCCCCGACTCCCGCTCTCCCCGACTCTCGCTCTCCCCGACTCCCGCTGCCAACCGACTCTCGCTCTCCCCCGACTCTCGCTCTCCCCGACTCTCGCTCTCCCCGACTCTCGCTCTCCCCGACTCTCTCTCTCCCGGACTCTCGCTCTCCCCGACTCTCGCTCTCTCCGACTCTCGCTCTCCCCGACTCCCTCTCTCCCTGACTCTCGCTCTCTGCGACTCTCGCTCTCCCCCGACTCTCGCTCTCCCCGACTCTCTCCTCTCCCCGACTTTCGCTCTCTCCGACACCCGCTCTCCCCCGACTCCCGCTCTCTCCCGACTCTCGCTCTCTCCGACTCTCGCTCTCCCCGATCCCACTGTCCCCCGACTCCCGCTCTCTCCGACTCTCGCTCTCTCCGACTCTCGCTCTCCCCGACACTCAGCTCTCCTCCCCGACACCCGCTCTCCCCGTCTCCCGCTCTCCCCGACTCCCACTCTCCCCGACTCTGGCTCTCCCCGACTCTGGCTCTCCCCGACTCCCGCTCTCCCCGACTCTCGCTCTCACCCGACTCTCGCTGTCCCCGACTCCCGCTCTCTCCCCGACTCTCGCTCTCACCCGACTCTCGCTCTCCCCGACTCTCGCTCTCCCACCGGTCTCTCGCTCTCCCCGACTCGCGCTATCCCCGACTCTCGCTCCTCCCCGACTCTCGCTCTCCCCCGACTCTCGCTCTCCCCGACTCTCGCTCATCCCCGACTCTCGCTCTCCCAGACTCTCGCTCTCCCCGACTCTCGCTCTCTCTCCCGACTCTCGCTCTCCCCAACTCCCGCGCTCCCAGTCTCCCGCTCTCCCCGACTCACGCTCTCCCCCGACTCCCGCTCTCCCCGACTCTCGCTCTCCCAGTCTCCCCGCTCTCCAGACTGCCGCTCTCCCCGACTCTCGCTCTCCCCGACTCTCGCTCTCTCCCCGACTCTCGCTCTCCCAGACTCCCGCTCTCCCTGAATCTCGCTCTCCCCGACTCCCGCTCTCCCCGACTCCCGCTCTCCCCGACTCTCGCTCTCCCCGACTCCCGCTCTCCCCCGACTCCCGCTCTCTCCCGACTCTCGCTCTCCCCCGACTCCCGCTCTCCCGACTCCCGCTGTCCACGACTCTCGCTCTCCAAGACTCTCGCTCTCCCGACTCTCGCTCTCGGCCGTCTCTCGCTCTCCCCTGACTCTCGCCCTCCCCGACTCTCGCTCTCCCCGACACTCGCTCTCCCCGACTCCCGCTCTCCCCGACTCCTGCTCTCCCCGACTCTCGCTCTCCCCGACTCTCGCTCTCTCCCGAATCTCGCTCTCCCCCGACTCTCGCTCTCCCCCGAGTCTCGCTCTCCCCGACTCTCGCTCTCACCCGACTCTCGCTTCCCCGACTCCCGTTGCCACCGACTCTCGCTCTCCCCGACTCTCGCTCTCCCCGACTCCCGCTGCCACCGGCTCTCGCTCTCCCCGACTCTCGCTCTCCCCGACTCTCTCTCTCCCCGACTCTCGCTCTCCCCGACTCTCGCTCTCTCCGACTCTCGCTCTCCCCGACTCCCTCTCTCCCCGACTCTCGCTCTCTGCGACTCTCGCTCTCCCCCTCCCGACTCTCGCTCTCCCGACTCTCGCTCTCCCCGACTTTCGCTCTCTCCCGACATCCGCTCCCCCCGACTCTCGCTCTCCCCGACTCTCGCTCTCACCCGACTCTCGCTCTCCCCCGACTCTCGCTCTCCCCGACTCCCGCTCTCCCCGACTCCCGCTCTCCCCGACTCTCGCTCTCTCCCCGACTCCCGCTGCCACCCGACTCTCGCTCTCCCCGACTCTCGCTCTCCCCGACTCTCGCTCTCCCCGACTCTCGCTCTCCCGACTCTCTCTCCCCGACTCTCGCTCTCCCCGACTCTCGCTCTCTCGACTCTCGCTCTCCCCCGACTCCCTCTCTCCCCGACTCTCGCTCTCTGCGACTCTCGCTCTCTCCCGACTCTCGCTCTCCCCGACTCTCCCTCTCCCCGACTTTCGCTCTCATCCGACACCCGCTCTCCCCAACTCCCGCTCTCCCCGACTCTCGCTCTCTCCGACTCTCGCTCTCCCCGATCCCGCTGTCACCGACTCCCCGCTCTCTCTCCGACTCTCGCTCTCTCCGACTCTCGCTCTCCCCGACTCTCGCTCTCACCCGACTCCCGCTCGCCCCGACTCCCACTCTCCTCCGACTCTGGCTCTCCCCGACTCTGGCTCTCCCCGACTCCCGCTCTCCCCCGACTCTCGCTCTCCCCCGACTCTCGCTGTCCCCCGACTCCCGCTCTCCCCGACTCTCGCTCTCCCCGACTCTCGCTCTCCCCGACTCTCGCTCTCCCCGACTCTCGCTCTCCCGGTCTCTCGCTCTCCCCGACTCTCGCTCTCCCCGACTCTCGCTCTCCCCGACTCTCGCTCTACCCGACTCTCCCTTTCCCGACTCTCGCTCTCCCCGACTCTCGCTCTCCCCGACTCCCTCTCTCCCCGACACTCGCTCTCTCCGACTCTCGCTCTCCCCGACTCTCGCTCTCTTCCCCGACTCTCGCGATCCCCGACTCCCGCTCTCACCCGACTCTCGCTCTCACCCGACTCTCGCTGTCCCCGACTCCCGCTCTCCCCGACTCTTGCTTTCCCCGACTCTCGCTCTCTCCGACTCTCGCTCTCCCCGACTCTCGCTCTCTCCCGGTCTCTCGCTCTCCCCGACTCTCGCCTCTCCCCGACTCTCGCTCTCCACGACTCCCGCTCTCCCAGACTCCCGCTCTCCCCGACTCTCGCTCTCTCCCGACTCCCGCTCTCCCCGACTCCCGCTCTCCCCGACTCTCGCTCTCACCCGACTCCCGCTCTCCACGACTCCCGCTCTCCCAGACTCCCGTTCTCCCCGACTCTCGCTCTCCCCGACTCCCCGCTCGCCCCGACTCTCGCTCTCCCAGACTCCCGCTCTCCCAGACTCCCGCTCTCCCCGACTCTCGCTCTCCCCCGACTCTCGCTCTCCCTGACTCTCGCTCTCCCAGACTCCCGCTCTCACCCGACTCTCGCTCTCCCCGACTCCCGCTCTCTCTGACTCCCGCTCTCCCCGACTCTCGCTCTCCCCGACTCTCGCTCTCCCCGACCCTCGCTGTCTCCGACTCTCGCTCTCCCCGACTCCCGCTCTCCCCGACTCCGCTGTCCACGACTCTCGCTCTCCAAGACTCTCGCTCTCCTCCCGACTCTCGCTCTCGCCGTCTCTCGCTCTCCCCGACTTTCGCTCTCCCCGACTCCCGCTCTCCCCGACTTCCCGCTCTCCCCGACTCTCGCTCTCCTCCGACTCTCGCTCTTCCCGACTCCCGCTCTCCCTCACTCCCGCTCTCTCCGACTCTCGCTCTCCCCGACTCTCGCTCTCCCCGACTCCCGCTCTCCCCGACTCCCGCTCACCCCGACTCCCGCTCTCCCCGACTCTCGCTCTCCCCGACTCTCGCTCTCTCCCGACTCTCGCTCTCCCCGACTCTCGCTCTCCCCCGACTCTCGCTCTCCCCCGACTCTCGCTCTCCCGGACTCTCGCTCGCCCCGACTCTCGCTCTCCCCGACTCTCGCTCTCCCCGACTCCCGCGATCCCAGACTCCCGCTCTCCCCGACTCTCGCTCTCTCCCGACTCTCGCTCTCCCCGACTCTCGCTATCCCAGACTCCCGCTCTCCCCGAATCTCACTCTCCCCGACTCCCGCTCTCCCCGACTCCCACTCTCCCCGACTCTCGCTCTCCCCGACTCTCGCTCTCCCCGACTCTCGCTCTCCCCGACTCTCGCTCTCCCCCGACTCCTGCTCTCTCTGACACTCGCACTCCCGGACTCTCGCTCTCCCCGACTCCCGCTCTCCCCGACTCCCGCTCATCCCCCCGACTCCCGCTCGCCCCGACTCTGGCTCTCCCCGACTCTAACTCTCCCCGATTCCCGCTCTCCCCGACTCTCGCTCTCCCCCGACTCTCGCTCTCCCCGACTCCCGCGCTCCCAGACTCCCGCTCTCCCCGACTCTCGCTCTCCCCGACTCTCGCTCTCCCCGACTCTCGCTATCCCAGACTCCCGCTCTCCCTGAATCTCGCTCTCCCCGACTCCCCGCTCTCCCCGACTCCCGCTCTCACCCGACTCTCGCTCTCCCCCGACTCTCGCTCTCCCCGACTCTCGATCTCCCCGATTCCCGCTCTCCCCGACTCCCGCTGTCCACGACTCTCGCTCTCCAAGACTCTCGCTCTCTCGACTCTCGCTCTTCGCCGTCTCTCGCTCTCCCTGACTCTCGCCCTCCCCGAGTCTCGCTCTACCCGACACTCGCTCTCACCCAACTCCCGCTCTCACCCGACTCCCGCCTCTCCCCGACTCTCGCTCTCCCCGACTCTTGCTCTCACCCGAATCTCGCTCTCCCCCGACTCTCGCTCTCCCCGACTCTCGCTCTCCACGACTCTCGCTCTCCCCGACTCCCGCTGCCACCGACTCTCGCTCTCCCCGACTCTCGCTCTCTCCCGACTCCCGCTGCCACCGACTCTCGCTCTCCCCGACTCTCGCTCTCCCCGACTCTCGCTCTCCCCGACTCTCTCTCTCCCCGACTCTCGCTCTCCCCGACTCTCGCTCTCATCTCCGACTCTCGCTCTCCCCGACTCCCTCTCTCCCCGACTCTCGCTCTCTGCGACTCTCGCTCTCACCCGACTCTCGCTCTCCCCGACTCTCCCTCTCCCCGACTTTCGCTCTCTCTCCGACACCCGCTCTCCCCGACTCTCGCTCTCCCCGACTCTCGCTCTCCCCGACTCTCGCTCTCACCCGACTCTCGCTCTCCCCCGACTCCCGCTCTCCCCGACTCCCGCTCTCCCCGACTCTCGCTCTCCCCCGACTCCCCGCTGCCACCGACTCTCGCTCTCCCCGACTCTCGCTCTCTCCCCGACTCTCGCTCTCCCCGACTCTCTCTCTCCCCGGCTCTCGCTCTCCCCGACTCTCGCTCTCTCCGACTCTCGCTCTCCCCGACTCCCTCTCTCCCCGACTCTCGCTCTCTGCGACTCTCGCTCTCCCCGACTCTCGCTCTCCCCGACTCTCCCTCTCCCCGACTTTCGCTCTCTCCGACACCCACTCTCCCCGACTCCCGCTCTCCCCGACTCTTGCTCTCTCCGACTCTCGCTCTCCCCCGATCCTCCGCTGTCCCCGACTCCCGCTCTCTCTGACTCTCGCTCTCTCCGACTCTCGCTCTCCCCCGACTCTCTCTCTTCCCCGACTCCCGCTCTCCCCGACTCCCGCTCTCCCCGACTCCCACTTTCCCCGACTCTGGCTCTCCCCGACTCTGGCTCTCCCCGACTCCCGCTCTCCCCGACTCTCGCTCTCCCCGACTCTCGCTGTCCCCGACTTCCCGCTCTCCCCGACTCTCGCTCTCTCCCCGACTCTCGCTCTCCCCGACTCTCGCTCTCCCCGACTCTCGCTCTCCCCGACTCTCGCTCTCCCGACTCTCGCTCTCCCCGACTCTCACTCTCCCCGACTCTCGCTCTCCCCGACTCCCGCTCTCCCCGACTCCGCTCTCCCCGACTCCCGCTGTCCACGACTCTAACTCTCCAAGACTCTCGCTCTCCACCGACTCTCGCTCTCGCCGTCTCTCGCTCTCCCTGACTCTCGCTCTCCCCCGACTCTCGCTCTCTACCGACACTCGCTCTCCCCGACTCTCGCTCTCCCACGACTCCCGCTCTCCCCGACTCTGGCTCTCCCCGACTCTCGTTGTCCCCGACTCTCGCTCTCCCCGACTCTCGCTCTCCCCGACTCTCTCTCTCCCTGACTCTCGCTCTCCCCGACTCTCGCTCTCTCCGACTCTCGCTCTCCCCGACTCCCTCTCTCCTCCCCGACTCTCGCTCTCTGCGACTCTCGCTCTCCCCGACTCTCGCTCTCCCCCGACTCTCCCTCTCCCCGACTTTCGCTCTCTCCGACATCCGCTCTCACCCGACTCT
>NC_140995.1:232550250-232591677 GCF_052327205.1 Somniosus microcephalus
CACTCCCCACTCTCCATCATTCCGCACTCTCCATCACTCCCCACTCTCCATCACTCCCCACTCTCCATCACTCCCCACTCTCCATCACTCCCCACTCTCCATCATTCCCCACTCTCCATCATTCCCCACTCTCCATCATTCCCCACTGTCCATCACTCCCCACTCTCCATCATTCCACACTCTCCATCATTCCCCACTCTCCATCATTCCCCACTCTCCATCACTCCCCACTCTCCATCACTCCCCAATCTCCATCATTCCCCACTCTCCTTCATTCCCCACTCTCCTACACTCCCCACTCTCCGTCACTCCCCACTCTCCATCATTCCCCACTCTCCATCATTCCCCACTCTCCATCATTCCCCACGCTCCATCACTCCCCACTCTCCATCATTCTCCACTCTCCATCACTCCCCACTTTCCATCATTCCCCACTGTCCATCATTCCCCACTCTCCACCACTCCCCACTCTCCATCATTCCATCATTCCCCACTCTCCATCACTCCCCAGTCTCCATCACTCCCCACTCTCCATCATTCCCCACTCTCCATCACTCCCCACTCTCCATCATTCCCCGCTCTCCATCACTCCCCACTCTCCATCATTCCCCACTCTCCATCATTCCCCACTCTCCATCATTCCCCACTCTCCATCATTCCCCACTCTCTATCACTCCCCACTCTCCATCACTATCCACTCTCCATCACTCCCCACTCTCCATCACTCCCCACTCTCCATCACTCCCCACTCTCCATCACTCCCCACTCTCCATCACTCCCCACTCTCCGTCACTCCCCACTCTCCATCATTCCCCACTCTCCATCATTCCCCACTCTCCATCATTCCCCACTCTCCATCACTCCCCACTCTCCATCATTCTCCACTCTCCATCACTCCCCACTCTCCATCATTCCCCACTCTCCTTCACTCCCCACTCTCCATTACTCTCCACTCTCCATCATTCCCCACTCTCCATCATTCCCCACTGTCCATCATTCCCCACTCTCCATCACTCCCCCTCTCCATCACTCCCCACTCTCCATCATTCCCCACTCTCCATCATTCCCCACTCTCCATCACTCCCCAATCTCCGTCACTCCCCACTCTCCATCATTCCCCACTCTCCATCATTCCCCACTCTCCATCACTCCCCACTCTCCTTCACTCCCCACTCTCCATCATTGCCCACTCTCCATCATTCCCCACTCTCCATCATTCCCCACTCTCCATCACTCCCCACTCTCCATCACTCTCCACTCTCCATCACTCCCCACTCTCCATCATTCCCCACTGTCCATCATTCCCCAAACTCCACCACTCCCCACTCTCCATCATTCCATCATTCCCCACTCTCCATCACTCCCCAGTCTCCATCACTCCCCACTCTCCATCATTCCCCACTCTCCATCACTCCCCACTCTCCATCATTCCCCGCTCTCCATCACTCCCCACTCTCCAGCATTCCCCACTCTCCATCATTCCCCACTCTCCATCATTCCCCACTCTCCATCACTCCCCACTCTACATCACTCCCCACTCTCCATAATTCCCCACTCTCCATCACTCCACACTCTCCATCACTCCCCACTCTCCATCACTCCCCACTCTCCATCACTCCCCACCCTCCATCATTCCCCACTCTCCATCACTCCCCACTCTCCATCACTCCCCACTCTCCATCACTCCCCACTCTCTATCATTCCCCACTCTCCATCATTCCCCACTCTCCATCACTCCCCACTCTCCATCACTCCCCACTCTCCATCACTCCCCACTCTCCATCATTCCCCACTCTCCTTCATTCCCCACTCTCCATCACCCCCACTCTCCATCATTCCCCACTCACCATCATTCCCCACTCTCCATCACTCCCCACTCTCCATCACTCCCCACTCTCCATCACTCCCCACTCTCCATCACACCCCACTCTCCATCACTCCCCACTCTTCATCACTCCCAACTCTCCATCATACCCCACTCTCCATCATTCCTCACTCTCCATCATTCCCCACTCTCCACCACTGCCCACTCTCCATCAGTCCATCGTTCACCACTCTCCATCACTCCCCACTCTCCATCACTCCCCACTCTCCATCATTCCCCACTCTCCATCACTCCCCATTCTCCATCATTCCCCGCTCTCCATCACTCCCCTCTCTCCATCACTCCCCACTCTCCATCATTCCTCACTCTCCATCATTCCCCACTCTCCATCATTCCCCACTCTCCATCATTCTCCACTCTCCATCACGCCCCACTCTCCATCACTCCCCACTCTCCATCATTCCCCACTCTCCATCATTCCCCACTCTCCATCTTTCCCCACTCTCCATCATTCCCCGCTCTCCATCATTCCCCACTCTCCATCATTCCCCACTCTCCATCACTCCCCACTCTCCATCATTCCGCACTCTCCATCACTCCCCACTCTCCATCACTCCCCACTCTCCATCACTCCCCACTCTCCATCACTCCCCACTCTCCATCATTCCCCACTCTCCATCATTCCCCACTCTCCATCATTCCCCACTCTCCATCAATCCCCACTTTCCATAATTCCCCACTGTCCATCATAACCCACTCTCCATCATTCCCCACTCCCCATCATTCCCCACTCTCCATCATTCCCCACTGTCCATCACTCCCAACTCTCCATCACTCCCCAATCTCCATCACTCCCCACTCTCCATCATTCCCCACTCCCCATCACACCCCACTCTCCATCATTCCCTACTCTCCTTCACTCCCCACTCTCCATCATTCCCCACTCTCCATCATTCCCCACTCTCCATCATTCCCCACTGTCCATCACTCCCCACTCTCCATCATTCCACACTCTCCATCATTCCCCACTCTCCATCATTCCCCACTCTCCATCACTCCCCACTCTCCATCACTCCCCAATCTCCATCATTCCCCACTCTCCATCATTCCCCACTCTCCTACACTCCCCACTCTCCGTCACTCACTACTCTCCATCATTCCCCACTCTCCATCATTCCCCACTCTCCATCATTCCCCACGCTCCATCACTCCCCACTCTCCATCATTCTCCACTCTCCATCACTCCCCACTCTCCATCATTCCCCACTGTCCATCATTCCCCACTCTCCACCACTCCCCACTCTCCATCATTCCATCATTCCCCACTCTCCGTCACTCCCCAGTCTCCATCACTCCCCACTCTCCATCATTCCCCACTCTCCATCACTCCCCACTCTCCATCATTCCCCGCTCTCCATCACTCCCCACTCTCCATCATTCCCCACTCTCCATCATTCCCCACTCTCCATCATTCCCCGCTCTCCATCACTCCCCACTGTCCATCACTCCCCACTCTCCATCATTCCCCACTCTCCATCATTCCCCAGTCTCCATCATTCCCCACTTTCCATCACACCCCACTCTCCATCATTCCCAACTCTCCATCATTCCCCACTCTCCATCACTCCCCACACTCCATCACTCCCCACTCTCCATCACTCCCCACTCTTCATCACTCCCAACTCTCCATCATTCCCCACTCTCCATCATTCCCCACTCTCCATCATTCCCCACTCTCCACCACTCCCCACTCTCCATCAGTCCATCATTCACCACTCTCCATCGCTCCCCACTCTCCATCACTCCCCACTCTCCATCATTCCCCACTCTCCATCACTCCCCACTCTCCATCATTCCCCGCTCTCCATCACTCCCCACTCTCCATCATTCCCCACTCTCCATCACTCCCCACTCTCCATCATTCCCCACTCTCCATCATTCCCCACTCTCCATCTTTCTCCACTCTCCATCATTCCCCACTTTCCATCACTCCCCACTCTCCATCACTCCCCACACTCCATCACTCCCCACTCTCCATCATTCCCCACTCTCCATCATTCCCCACTCTCCATCACTCCCCACTCTCCATCATTCCCCATTCTCCATCTCTCCCCACTCTCCATCACTCCCCTCTCTCCATCATTCCCCACCCTCCATCATTCCCCACTCTCCATCGCTCCCCAGTCTCCATCATTCTCCACTCTCCATCAGTCTCCACTCTCCATCATTCCCCACTCTCCATCCCTCCCCACTCTCCATCATTCCCCACTCTCCATCACTCCCCACTCTCCATCACTCCCCACTCTCCATCATTCCCCACTCTCCATCATTCCCCACTCTCCATCACTCCATCATTCCCACTCTCCACCACTCCCCACTCTCCATCACTCCACACTCTCCATCATTCCCCACTCTCCATCATTCCCCACTCTCCATCATTCCCCACTCTCCATCATTCCCCACTCTCCATGATTCCCCACTCTCCATCACTCCCCACTCTCCCTCACTCCCCACTCTCCATCATTCCCCACTCTCCATCATTCCCCACTCTCCATCACTCCCCACTCTCCATCACTCCCCACTCTCCATCATTCCCCACTCTCCATCGTTCCCCACTCTCCATCATTCCCCACTCTCCATCACTCCATCATTCCCCACTCTCCATCATTCCAACCTCTCCATCACTCCCCACTCTCCATCAATCCCCACTCTCCATCACTCCCTACTCTTCATCACTCCCAACTCTCCATCATTCCCCACTCTCCATCATTCCCCACTCTCCATCATTCCCCACTCTCCACCACTCCCCACTCTCCATCAGTCCATCATTCACCACTCTCCATCACTCCCCACTCTCCATCACTCCCCACTCTCCATCATTCCCCACTCTCCATCACTCCCCACTCTCCATCATTCACCGCTCTCCATCACAACACACTCTCCATCACTCCCCACTCTCCATCATTCCCCACTCTGCATCATTCCCCACTTTCCATCATTCCCCACTCTCCATCATTCCCCACGCTCCATCATTCCCCACTCTCCATCACGCCCCACTCTCCATCACTCCCCACTCTCCATCATTCCCCACTCTCCATCATTCCCCACTCTCCATCATTCCCCACTCTCCATCATTCCCCACTCTCTATCGCTCCCCACTCTCCATCATTCCCCACTCTCCATCATTCCCCACTCTCCATCACTCCCCACTCTCCATCATTCCCCACTCTCCATCACTCCCCACTCTCCATCATTCCCCACACTCCATCATTCCCCACTCTCCATCATTCCCCACTCTCCAACATTCCCCACTCTCCATCATTCCCCACTCTCCATCATTCCCCACTCTCCATCGCTTCCCACTCTCCATCATTCCCCACTCTCCATCATTCCCCACTCTCCATCACTCCCCACTCTCCATCATTCCCCACTCTCCATCACTCCCCACTCTCCATCATTCCCCACTCTCCATCGCTCCCCACTCTCCATCATTCCCCACTCTCCATCATTCCCCACTCTCCATCACTCCCCACTCTCCATCATTCCCCACTCTCCATCATTCCCCACTCTCCATCATTCCCCACTCTCCATCATTCCCCACGCTCCATCATTGACCACTTTCCGTCACTCCCCACTCCCCCTCACTCCCCACTCTCCATCTTTCCCCACTCTCCATCATTCCCCACTCTCCATCACTCCCCACTCTCCATCATTCCCCACTCTCCATCACTCCCCAATCTTCGTCATTCCCCGCTCTCCATCACTCCCCGCTCTCCATCATTCCCCACTCTCCATCATTCCCCACTCTCCATCATTCCCCACTCTCCATCACACCCCACTCTCCATCACTCCCCACTCTCCATTATTCCCCACTCTCCATCACTCCCCACTCTCCATCATTCCCCACTCTCCATCACTCCCCACTTTCCATCACTCCCCACTCTCCATCACTCCCCACTCTCCATCACTCCCCACTCTCCATCATTCCCCACTCTCCATCATTCCCCACTCTCCATCATTCCCCACTCTCCATCATTCCCCATTCTCCATCACTCCCCACTCTCCATCATTCCCCGCTCTCCATCACTCCCCACTCTCCATCATTCCACACTCTCCATCATTCCCCACTCTCCATCATTCCCCACTCTCCATCTCTCCCCACTCTCCATCACTCCCCACTCTCCATCATTCCCCACCCTCCATCATTCCCCACTCTCCATCACTCCCCAGTCTCCATCATTCCCCACTCTCCATCATTCCCCACTCTCCATCTCTCCCCACTCTCCATCACTCTCCACTCTCCATCACTCCCCACTCTTCTTCATTCCCCACTTTCCATCATTCCCCACTCTCCATCATTCCCCACTCTCCATCACTCCCCACTCTCCATCACTCCCCAATCTGCATCACTCCCCACACTCCATCACTCCCCACTCTCCATCATTCCCCACTCTCCATCGTTCCCCACTCTCCATCATTCCCCACTCTCCATCACTCCCCACTCTCCATCATTCCCCACTCTCCATCATTCCCCACTCCCCATCACTCCCCACTCTCCATCATTCCCCACTCTCCATCACTCCATCATTCCCCACTCTCCATCATTCCCCACTCTCCATCACTCCCCACTCTCCATCACTCCCCACTCTCCATCACTCCCCACTCTTCATCACTCCCAAATCTGCATCATTCCCCACTCTCCATCATTCCCCACTCTCCATCATTCCCTACTCTCCACCACTCCCCACTGTCCATCAGTCCATCATTCACCACTCTCCATCACTCCCCACTCTCCATCACTCACCACTCTCCATCATTCCCCACTCTCCATCACTCCCCACTCTCCATCATTCCCCGCTCTCCATCACTCCCCACTCTCCATCATTCCCCACTCTCCATCACTCCCCACTCTCCATCACTCCCAACTCTCCAGCACTCCCCACTCTCCATCACTCCATCATTCCCCACTCTCCATCACTGCCCACTCTCCATCACTCCCCACTCTCCATCATTCCCCACTCTCCATCATTCCCCACTCTCCATCATTCCCCACTCTCCATCACTCCCCACTCTCCATCATTCCCCATTCTCCATCACTCCCCACACTCCATCATTCCACAATCTCCATCACTCCCACTCTCCATCATTCCCCACTCTCCATCATTCCCCACTCTCCATCATTCCCACTCTCCATCACTCCCCACTCTCCATCACTCCCCACTCTCCTTCACTCCCCACTCTCCATCATTCCCCACTCTCCATCATTCCGCACTCTCCATCATTCCCCACTCTCCATCACTCCTCACGATCCATCACTCCCCACTCTCCATCATTCCCCACTCCCCATCACTCCACACTCTCCATCACTCCCCACTCTCCATCATTCCCCACTCTCCATCTTTCCCCACTCTCCATCCTTCCCCACTCTCCATCACTCCCCACTCTCCATCACTCCCCACTCTCCATCATTCCCCACTCTCCATCACTCCCCACTCTCCATCACTCCCCATTCTCCATCACTCCCAAATCTCCATCATTCCCCACTCTCCATCACTCCATCATTCCCGACTCTCCATCACTCCCCACTCTCCATCACTCCCCACTCTCCATCATTCCCCACTCTCCATCATTCCCCACTCTCCATCATTCCCCACTCTCCATCACTCCCCACTCTCCATCATTCCCCACTCTCCATCACTCCCCACACTCCATCATTCCCCAATCTCCATCACTCCCCACTCTCCATCATTCCCCACTCTCCATCATTCCCCACTCTCCATCATTCCCCACTCTCCATCATTCCCCACTCTCCATCATTCCCCACTCTCCATCACTCCCCACTCTCCATCACTCCCCACTCTCCATCACTCCCCACTCTCCATCACTCCTCACTCTCCATCACTCCCCACTCTCCATCATTCCCCACTCTCCATCATTCCCCACTCTCCAACACTCCCCACTCTCCATCACTCCCCACTCTCCATCATTCCCCACTCTCCATCATTCCACACTCTCCATCATTCCCCACTGTCCATCATTCCCCACTCTCCACCACTCCCCACTCTCCATCATTCCATCATTCCCCACTCTCCGTCACTCCCCAGTCTCCATCACTCCCCACTCTCCATCATTCCCCACTCTCCATCACTCCCCACTCTCCATCATTCCCCGCTCTCCATCACTCCCCACTCTCCATCATTCCCCACTCTCCATCATTCCCCACTCTCCATCATTCCCCGCTCTCCATCACTCCCCACTGTCCATCACTCCCCACTCTCCATCATTCCCCACTCTCCATCATTCCCCAGTCTCCATCATTCCCCACTTTCCATCACACCCCACTCTCCATCATTCCCAACTCTCCATCATTCCCCACTCTCCATCACTCCCCACACTCCATCACTCCCCACTCTCCATCACTCCCCACTCTTCATCACTCCCAACTCTCCATCATTCCCCACTCTCCATCATTCCCCACTCTCCATCATTCCCCACTCTCCACCACTCCCCACTCTCCATCAGTCCATCATTCACCACTCTCCATCGCTCCCCACTCTCCATCACTCCCCACTCTCCATCATTCCCCACTCTCCATCACTCCCCACTCTCCATCATTCCCCGCTCTCCATCACTCCCCACTCTCCATCATTCCCCACTCTCCATCACTCCCCACTCTCCATCATTCCCCACTCTCCATCATTCCCCACTCTCCATCTTTCTCCACTCTCCATCATTCCCCACTTTCCATCACTCCCCACTCTCCATCACTCCCCACACTCCATCACTCCCCACTCTCCATCATTCCCCACTCTCCATCATTCCCCACTCTCCATCACTCCCCACTCTCCATCATTCCCCATTCTCCATCTCTCCCCACTCTCCATCACTCCCCTCTCTCCATCATTCCCCACCCTCCATCATTCCCCACTCTCCATCGCTCCCCAGTCTCCATCATTCTCCATTCTCCATCAGTCTCCACTCTCCATCATTCCCCACTCTCCATCCCTCCCCACTCTCCATCATTCCCCACTCTCCATCACTCCCCACTCTCCATCACTCCCCACTCTCCATCATTCCCCACTCTCCATCATTCCCCACTCTCCATCACTCCATCATTCCCACTCTCCACCACTCCCCACTCTCCATCACTCCACACTCTCCATCATTCCCCACTCTCCATCATTCCCCACTCTCCATCATTCCCCACTCTCCATCATTCCCCACTCTCCATGATTCCCCACTCTCCATCACTCCCCACTCTCCCTCACTCCCCACTCTCCATCATTCCCCACTCTCCATCATTCCCCACTCTCCATCACTCCCCACTCTCCATCACTCCCCACTCTCCATCATTCCCCACTCTCCATCGTTCCCCACACTCCATCATTCCCCACTCTCCATCACTCCATCATTCCCCACTCTCCATCATTCCAACCTCTCCATCACTCCCCACTCTCCATCAATCCCCACTCTCCATCACTCCCTACTCTTCATCACTCCCAACTCTCCATCATTCCCCACTCTCCATCATTCCCCACTCTCCATCATTCCCCACTCTCCACCACTCCCCACACTCCATCAGTCCATCATTCACCACTCTCCATCACTCCCCACTCTCCATCACTCCCCACTCTCCATCATTCCCCACTCTCCATCACTCCCCACTCTCCATCATTCACCGCTCTCCATCACACCCCACTCTCCATCACTCCCCACTCTCCATCATTCCCCACTCTGCATCATTCCCCACTTTCCATCATTCCCCACTCTCCATCATTCCCCACGCTCCATCATTCCCCACTCTCCATCACGCCCCACTCTCCATCACTCCCCACTCTCCATCATTCCCCACTCTCCATCATTCCCCACTCTCCATCATTCCCCACTCTCCATCGCTCCCCACTCTCCATCATTCCCCACTCTACATCATTTCCCACTCTCCATCACTCCCCACTCTCCATCATTCCCCACTCTCCATCACTCCCCACTCTCCATCATTCCCCACACTCCATCATTCCCCACTCTCCATCATTCCCCACTCTCCAACATTCCCCACTCTCCATCATTCCCCACTCTCCATCATTCCCCACTCTCCATCGCTCCCCACTCTCCATCATTCCCCACTCTCCAACATTCCCCACTCTCCATCACTCCCCACTCTCCATCATTCCCCACTCTCCATCACTCCCCACTCTCCATCATTCCCCACTCTCCATCGCTCCCCACTCTCCATCATTCCCCACTCTCCATCATTCCCCACTCTCCATCACTCCCCACTCTCCATCATTCCCCACTCTCCATCATTCCCCACTCTCCATCATTCCCCACTCTCCATCATTCCCCACGCTCCATCATTGACCACTTTCCGTCACTCCCCACTCCCCCTCACTCCCCACTCTCCATCTTTCCCCACTCTCCATCATTCCCCACTCTCCATCACTCCCCACTCTCCATCATTCCCCACACTCCATCACTCCCCAATCTTCGTCATTCCCCGCTCTCCATCACTCCCCGCTCTCCATCATTCCCCACTCTCCATCATTCCCCACTCTCCATCATTCCCCACTCTCCATCACACCCCACTCTCCATCACTCCCCACTCTCCATTATTCCCCACTCTCCATCACTCCCCACTCTCCATCATTCCCCACTCTCCATCACTCCCCACTTTCCATCACTCCCCACTCTCCATCACTCCCCACTCTCCATCACTCCCCACTCTCCATCATTCCCCACTCTCCATCATTCCCCACTCTCCATCATTCCCCACTCTCCATCATTCCCCATTCTCCATCACTCCCCACTCTCCATCATTCCCCGCTCTCCATCACTCCCCACTCTCCATCATTCCACACTCTCCATCATTCCCCACTCTCCATCATTCCCCACTCTCCATCTCTCCCCACTCTCCATCACTCCCCACTCTCCATCATTCCCCACCCTTCATCATTCCCCACTCTCCATCACACCCCAGTCTCCATCATTCCCCACTCTCCATCATTCCCCACTCTCCATCACTCCCCACTCTCCATCACTCTCCACTCTCCATCACTCCCCACTCTCCATCATTCCCCACTTTCCATCATTCCCCACTCTCCATCATTCCCCACTCTCCATCACTCCCCACTCTCCATCACTCCCCAATCTGCATCACTCCCCACACTCCATCACTCCCCACTCTCCATCATTCCCCACTCTCCATCGTTCCCCACTCTCCATCATTCCCCACTCTCCATCACTCCCCACTCTCCATCATTCCCCACTCTCCATCATTCACCACTCCCCATCACTCCCCACTCTCCATCATTCCCCACTCTCCATCACTCCATCATTCCCCACTCTCCATCATTCCCCACTCTCCATCACTCCCCACTCTCCATCACTCCCCACTCTCCATCACTCCCCACTCTTCATCACTCCCAACTCTGCATCATTCCCCACTCTCCATCATTCCCCACTCTCCATCATTCCCTACTCTCCACCACTCCCCACTGTCCATCAGTCCATCATTCACCACTCTCCATCACTCCCCACTCTCCATCACTCACCACTCTCCATCATTCCCCACTCTCCATCACTCCCCACTCTCCATCATTCCCCGCTCTCCATCACTCCCCACTCTCCATCATTCCCCACTCTCCATCACTCCCCACACTCCATCACTCCCAACTCTCCAGCACTCCCCACTCTCCATCACTCCATCATTCCCCACTCTCCATCACTGCCCACTCTCCATCACTCCCCACTCTCCATCATTCCCCACTCTCCATCATTCCCCACTCTCCATCATTCCCCACTCTCCATCACTCCCCACTCTCCATCATTCCCCATTCTCCATCACTCCCCACACTCCATCATTCCACAATCTCCATCACTCCCACTCTCCATCATTCCCCACTCTCCATCATTCCCCACTCTCCATCATTCCCACTCTCCATCACTCCCCACTCTCCATCACTCCCCACTCTCCTTCACTCCCCACTCTCCATCATTCCCCACTCTCCATCATTCCGCACTCTCCATCATTCCCCACTCTCCATCACTCCTCACTATCCATCACTCCCCACTCTCCATCATTCCCCACTCCCCATCACTCCACACTCTCCATCACTCCCCACTCTCCATCATTCCCCACTCTCCATCTTTCCCCACTCTCCATCCTTCCCCACTCTCCATCACTCCCCACTCTCCATCACTCCCCACTCTCCATCATTCCCCACTCTCCATCACTCCCCACTCTCCATCACTCCCCATTCTCCATCACTCCCAAATCTCCATCATTCCCCACTCTCCATCACTCCATCATTCCCGACTCTCCATCACTCCCCACTCTCCATCACTCCCCACTCTCCATCATTCCCCACTCTCCATCATTCCCCACTCTCCATCATTCCCCACTCTCCATCACTCCCCACTCTCCATCATTCCCCACGCTCCATCACTCCCCACACTCCATCATTCCCCAATCTCCATCACTCCCCACTCTCCATCATTCCCCACTCTCCATCATTCCCCACTCTCCATCATTCCCCACTCTCCATCATTCCCCACTCTCCATCATTCCCCACTCTCCATCACTCCCCACTCTCCATCACTCCCCACTCTCCATCACTCCCCACTCTCCATCACTCCTCACTCTCCATCACTCCCCACTCTCCATCATTCCCCACTCTCCATCATTCCCCACTCTCCATCACTCTCCACTCTCCATCACTCCCCACACTCCATCATTCCCCACTCTCCATCATTCCCCACTCTCCATCATTCCCCACTCTCCATCATTCCCCACTCTCCATCACTCCCCACTATCCATCATTCCCCACTCTCCATCATTCCCCACTCTCCATCATTCCCGACTCTCCATCACTCCCCACTCTCCATCACTCCCCACTCTCCATCACTCCCCACTCTCCATCATTCCCCACTCTCCATCACTCCCCACTCTCCATCACTCCCCACTCTCCATCATTCCCCACTCTCCATCATTCCCCACTCTCCATCACTCCCCACTCTCCAGCATTCCCCAGTCTCCATCACTCCACACACTCCATCACTCCCCACTCTGCATCACTCCCCACTCTCCATCATTCTCCACTTTCGATCACTCCCCACTCTCAATCACTCCCCACTCTCCATCATTCCCCACTCTCCATCACTCACCAGTCTCCATCATTCCCCACTCTCCATCATTTCCCACTCTCCATCACTCCCCATTCTCCATCACTCCCCACTCTCCATCACTCCCCATCATTCCCCACTCTCGATCACTCCCCACTTTCCATCACTCCCCACTCTCCATCATTCCCCACTCTCCATCACTCCCCACTCTCCATCATTCCCCACTCTCCATCACTCCCCACTCTCCATCAGTTCCCACGCTCCATCACTCCCCACCCTCCATCACTCCCCACTCTCCATCACTCCCCACTCTCCATCACTCCCCACTCTCCATCACTCCCCACTCTCCATCATTCTCCACTCCCCATCACTCCCCACTCTCCATCACTCCCCACTCTCCATCTTTCCCCTCTCTCCATTACTCCCCACTCTCCATCACTCCCCACTCTCCATCACTCCCCACTCTCCATCACTCCCCACTCCCCATCACTCCCCACTCTCCATCACTGCCCACTCTCCATCACTCCCCACTCTCCATCATTCCCCACTCTCCATCACTCCCCATTCTCCATCAGCCCCACTCTCCATCACTCCCCACTCTCCATCACTCCCCACTCTCCATCACACCCCACTCTCCATCACTCCCCACTCTCCATCATTCCCCACTCTCCATCACTCCCCACTCTCCATCATTCCCCACTCTCCATCATTCCCCACTCTCCATCACTCCCCACTCTCCATCACTCCCCACTCTCCATCATTCCCTACTCTCCATCACTCCCCACTCTCCATCACTCCCCACTCTCCATCATTCCTCACTCTCCATCACTCCCCACTCTCCATCATTCCCCACTCTGCATCATTCCCCACTCTCCAACACTCCCCACTCTCCATCACTCCCCACTCTCCATCATTCCCCACTCTCCATCATTCCCCACTCTCCATCATTCCCCACTCTCCATCATTCCCCACTCTCCATCACTCCCCACTCTCCATCACTCCCCACTCTCCATCATTCCCCACTCTCCATCATTCCCCACTCTCCATCATTCCCCACTCTCCATCATTCCCCCTCTCCATCATTTCCCACTCTCCATCACTCCCCACTCTCCATCATTCCCCTCTCTCCATCACTCCCCACTCTCCATCATTCCTCACTCCCCATCATTCCCCACTCTCCATCACTCCCCACTCTCCATCACTTCCCACTCTCCATCACTCCCTACTCTCCATCACTCCCCACTCTCCACCATTCCCCACTCTCCATCATTCCCCACTCTCCATCACTCCCCACTCTCCATCATTCCCCACTCTCCATCACTCCCCACTCTCCATCATTCCCCAATCTCCATCACTCCCACTCTCCATCATTCCCCACTCTCCATCATTCCCCACTCTCCATCATTCCCACTCTCCATCACTCCCCACTCTCCATCACTCCCCACTCTCCACCACTCCCCACTCTCCATCATTCCCCTCTCTCCATCATTCAGCACTCTCCATCATTCCCCACTCTCCATCACTCCTCACTCTCCATCAATCCCCACTCTCCATCATTCCCCACTTTCCATCACTCCAATCTCTCCATCACTCCCCACTCTCTATCATTCCCCACTCTCCATCTTTCCCCACTCTCGATCATTCCCCACTCTCCATCACTCCCCACTCTCCATCACACCGCACTCTCCATCATTCCCCACTCTCCATCACTCCCCACTCTCCATCACTCCCCACTCTCCATCACTCCCCACTCTCCATCATTCCCCACTCTCCATCATTCCCCACTCTCCATCACTCCCCACTCTCCATCACTCGCCACTCTCCATCATTCCCCACTCTCCATCACTCCCCTCTCTCCATCACTCCCCACTCTCCATCACTCCCCACTCTCCATCACTCCCCACTCTCCATCACTTCCCACTCTCCATCACTCCCCACTCTCCATCATTCCCCACTCTCCATCACTCCCCACTCTCCATCACTCCCCACTCTCCATCATTCCCCGCTCTCCATCACTCCCCACTCTCCATCACTCCCCACTCTCCATCGTTCCCCACTCTCCATCAATCCCCGCTGTCCATCATTCCCCACTCTCCATCACTCCCCACTCTCCATCATTCCCCACTCTCCATCATTCCCCACTCTCCATCATTCCCCACTCTCCATCACTCCCCACTCTCCATCATTCCCCACTCTCCATCACTCCCGACACTCCATCATTCCCCAATCTCCATCACTCCCCACTCTCCATCATTCCCCACTCTCCATCATTCCCCATTCTCCATCATTCCCACTCTCCATCACTCTCCACTCTCCATCACTCCACACTCTCCATCACTCCCCACTCTCCATCATTCCCCACTCTCCATCATTCCCCACTCTCCATCATTCCCCACTCTCCATCACTCCTCCTCTCCATCACTCCCCACTCTCCATCATTCCCCACTCTCCATCACTCCACACTCTCCATCACTTCCCACTCTCCATCACTCCCCACTCTCCATCACTCCCCACTCTCCATCATTCCCCACTCTCCATCATTCCCCACTCTCCATCACTCCCCACTCTCCATCACTCTCCACTCTCCATCATTCCCCACTCTCCATCATTCCCCACCCTCCATCATTCCCCACTCTCCATCATTCCCCACTCTCCATCATTCCCCACTCTCCATCATTCCATCATTCCCCACTCTCCATCACTACCCACTCTCCATCATTCCCCACTCTCCATCATTCCCCACTCTCCATCATTCCCACTCTCCATCACTCCCCACTCTCCATCACTCCCCACTCTCCACCACTCCCCACTCTCCATCATTCCCCTCTCTCCATCATTCCGCACTCTCCATCATTCCCCACTCTCCATCACTCCTCACTCTCCATCACTCCCCACTCTCCATCATTCCCCACTCTCCATCACTCCAATCTCTCCATCACTCCCCACTCTCTATCATTCCCCACTCTCCATCTTTCCCCACTCTCGATCATTCCCCACTCTCCATCACTCCCCACTCTCCATCACTCCGCACTCTCCATCATTCCCCACTCTCCATCACTCCCCACTCTCCATCACTCCCCACTCTCCATCACTCCCCACTCTCCATCATTCCCCACTCTCCATCATTCCCCACTCTCCATCAGTCCCCACTCTCCATCATTCCCCACTCTCCATCATTCCCCACTCTCCATCACTCCCCTCTCTCCATCACTCCCCACTCTCCAGCACTCCCCACTCTCCATCACTCCCCACTCTCCATCACTTCCCACTCTCCATCACTCCCCACTCTCCATCATTCCCCACTCTCCATCACTCCCCACTCTCCATCACTCCCCACTCTCCATCATTCCCCGCTCTCCATCACTCCCCACTCTCCATCACTCCCCACTCTCCATCATTCCCCACTCTCCATCAATCCCCGCTGTCCATCATTCCCCACTCTCCATCACTCCCCACTCTCCATCATTCCCCACTCTCCATCATTCCCCACTCTCCATCATTCCCCACTCTCCATCACTCCCCACTCTCCATCATTCCCCACTCTCCATCACTCCCCACACTCCATCATTCCCCAATCTTCATCACTCCCCACTCTCCATCATTCCCCACTCTCCATCATTCCCCATTCTCCATCATTCCCACTCTCCATCACTCCCCACTCTCCATCACTCCACACTCTCCATCACTCCCCACTCTCCATCATTCCCCACTCTCCATCATTCCCCACTCTCCATCATTCCCCACTCTCCATCACTCCTCCTCTCCATCACTCCCCACTCTCCATCATTCCCCACTCTCCATCACTCCACACTCTCCATCACTCCCCACTCTCCATCACTCCCCACTGTCCATCATTCCCCACTCTCCATCTTTCCCCACTCTCCATCATTCCCCACTCCCCATCACTCCCCACTCTCCACCACTCCCCACTCTCCATCATTCCCCACTCTCCATCACTCCCCACTCTCCATCACTTCCCACTCTCCATCACTCCCCACTCTCCATCACTCCCCACTCTCCATCATTCCCCACTCTCCATCACTCCCCACTCTCCATCACTCTCCACTCTCCATCATTCCCCACTCTCCATCATTCCCCACCCTCCATCATTCCCCACTCTCCATCATTCCCCACTCTCCATCATTCCCCACTCACCATCATTCCATCATTCCCCACTCTCCATCACTACCCACTCTCCATCATTCTCCACTCTCCATCAGTCTCCACTCTCCATCATTCCCCACTCTCCATCCCTCCCCACTCTCCATCATTCCCCACTCTCCATCACTCCCCACTCTCCATCATTCCCCACTCTCCATCATTCCCCACTCTCCATCATTCCCCACTCTCCATCATTCCCCACTCTCCATCATTCCCCACTCTCCATCACTCCCCACTCTCCATCACTCCCCACTCTCCATCACTCCCCACTCTCCATCACTCCTCACTCTCCATCACTCCCCACTCTCCATCATTCCCCACTCTCCATCATTCCCCACTCTCCATCACTCCCCACTCTCCATCACTCCCCACTCTCCATCATTCCCCACTCTCCATCATTCCCCACTCTCCATCATTCCCCACTGTCCATCATTCCCCACTCTCCATCACTCCCCACTCTCCATCATTCCCCACTCTCCATCATTCCCCACTCTCCATCATTCCCGACTCTCCATCACTCCCCACTCTCCATCACTCCCCACTCTCCATCACTCCCCACTCTCCATCATTCCCCACTCTCCATCACTCCCCACTCTCCATCACTCCCCACTCTCCATCATTCCCCACTCTCCATCATTCCCCACTCTCCATCACTCCCCACTCTCCAGCATTCCCCAGTCTCCATCACTCCACACACTCCATCACTCCCCACTCTGCATCACTCCCCACTCTCCATCATTCTCCACTTTCCATCACTCCCCACTCTCAATCACTCCCCACTCTCCATCAGTCCCCACTCTCCATCACTCACCAGTCTCCATCATTCCCCACTCTCCATCATTTCCCACTCTCCATCACTCCCCATTCTCCATCACTCCCCACTCTCCATCACTCCCCATCATTCCCCACTCTCGATCACTCCCCACTTTCCATCACTCCCCACTCTCCATCATTCCCCACTCTCCATCACTCCCCACTCTCCATCATTCCCCACTCTCCATCACTCCCCACTCTCCATCAGTTCCCACTCTCCATCCTTCCCCACTCTCCACCTTTCCCCACTCTCCATCATTCCCCATTCTCCATCACTCCCCACTCTCCATCACTCCCCACTCTCCATCATTCCCCACTCTCCATCACTCCCCACACTCCATCACTCCCCACTCTCCATCACTCCCAAATCTCCATCATTCCCCACTCTCCATCACTCCATCATTCCCCACTCTCCATCACTCCTCACTCTCCATCACTCCCCACTCTCCATCATTCCCCACTCTCCATCATTCCCCACTCTCCATCACTCCCCACTCTCCAACATTCCCCACTCTCCATCACTCCCCACACTCCATCATTCCCCAATCTCCATCACTCCCCACTCTCCATCATTCCCCACTCTCCATCATTCCCCACTCTCCATCATTCCCACTCTCCATCACTCCCCACTCTCCATCACTCCCCACTCTCCATCACTCCCCACTCTCCATCATTCCCCACTCTCCATCATTCCCCACTCTCCATCATTCCCCACTCTCCATCACTCCTTCCTCTCCATCACTCCCCACTCTCCATCGTTCCCCACTCTCCATCACTCCACACTCTCCATCACTCCCCACTCTCCATCACTCCCCACTCTCCATCATTCCCCACTCTCCATCTTTCCCCACTCTCCATCATTCCCCACTCCCCATCACTCCCCACTCTCCATCATTCCCCACTCTCCATCATTCCCCACTCTCCATCACTCCCCACTCTCCATCACTTCCCACTCTCCATCACTCCCCACTCTCCATCACTCCCCACTCTCCATCATTCCCCACTCTCCATCATTCCCCACTCTCCATCACTCCCCACTCTCCATCACTCTCCACTCTCCATCATTCCCCACTCTCCATCATTCCCCACCCTCCATCATTCCCCACTCTCCATCATTCCCCACTCTCCATCATTCCCCACTCTCCATCACTCCATCATTCCCCACTCTCCATCACTCCCCACTCTCCATCATTCCCCACTCTCCATCAGTCCCCAATCTGCATCATTCCCGACTCCCCATCACTCCCCACTCCCCATCATACCCACTCTCCATCACTCCCCACTATCCATCATTCCCCACTATCCATCATTCCCCACTCTGCATCATTCCCCACTCTCCATCATTCCCCACTCTCCATCATTCCCCACTCCCAATCATTCCCCACTCTCCATCACTCCCCACTCTCCATCACTCCCCACTCTCCATCACTCCCCACTCTCCATCACTCCCCACTCTCCATCACTCCCCACTCTCCATCATTCCCCACTCTCCATCATTCCCCACTCTCCATCACTCCCGACTCTCCATCACTCCCCACTCTCCATCATGCCCGACTCTCCATCATTCCCCACTCTCCATCATTCCCCACTCTCCATCATTCCCCACTCTCCATCACTCCCCACTCTCCATCATTCCCCACTCTCCATCGCTCCCCACTCTCCATCACTCCCCACTCTCCATCACTCCCCACTCTCCATCATTCCCCACTCTCCATCATTCCCCACTCTCCATCACTCCCCACTCTCCATCACTCCCCACTCTCCATCACTCCCCACTCTCCATCATTCCCCACTCTCCATCACTCCCCACTCTCCATCACTCCCCACTCTCCATCATTCCCCACTCTCCATCATTCCCCACTCTCCATCACTCCCCACTCTCCAGCATTCCCCAGTCTCCATCACTCCACACACTCCATCACACCCCACTCTGCATCACTCCCCACTCTCCATCATTCTCCACTTTCCATCACTCCCCACACTCCATCACTCCCCACTCTCCATCTTTCCCCACTCTCCATCACTCCCCACTCTCCATCATTCCCCACTCTCCATCATTCCCCACTCTCCATCACTCTCCACTCTCCATCACTCCCACTCTCCATCACTCGCCACTCTCCATCATTCCCCACTCTCCATCACTCCCCACTCTCCATCATTCCCCACTCTCCATCATTCACAACTCTCCATCATTCCCCACTCTCCATCACTCCCCACTCTCCATCATTCCCCACTCTCCATCACTCCCCACTCTCCATCATTCCCCACTCTCCATCAGTCCCCACTCTCCATCAGTCCCCACTCTCCATCACTCCCCACTCTCCATCGCTCCCCACTCTCCAACACTCCCCACTCTCCATCACTCCCCACTCTCCATCATTCCCCACTCCCCATCACTCCCCACTCTCCATCACTCCCCACTCTCCATCATTCCCCACTCTCCATCACTCCCCACTCTCCATCACTCCCCACTCTCCATCACTCCCCACGTTCCATCACTCCCCACTTTCCTTCATTCCCCACTCTCCATCACTCCCCACTCCCCATCACTCCCCACTCCCCATCACTCCCCACTCTCCATCACTCCCCACTCTCCATCATTCCCCACTCTCCATCACTCCCCACTCTCCATCACTCCCCACTCTCCATCCCTCCCCACTCTCCATCACTCCCCACTGTCCATCATTCCCCACTCTCCATCACTCCCCACTCTCCATCATTCCCCACTCTCCATCATTCCCCACTCTCCATCACTCCCCACTCTCCATCACTCCCCACTCTCCATCATTCCCCACTCTCCATCACTCCCCACTCTCCATCACTCCCCACTCTCCATCATTCCTCCCTCTCCATCACTCCCCACTCTCCATCATTCCCGAATCTGCATCATTCCCCATTCTCCAACACTCCCCACTCTCCATCACTCCCCACTCTCCATCATTCCCCACTCTCCATCACTTCCCACTCTCCATCATTCCCCACTCTCCATCCTTCCCCACTCTCCATCACTCCCCACTCTCCATCATTCCCCACTCCCCATCACTCCCCACTCTCCATCACTCCCCACTCTCCATCATTCCCCACTCTCCATCACTCCCCACTCTCCATCACTTCCCACTCTCCATCACTCCCCACTCTCCATCACTCCCCACTCTCCATCATTCCCCACTCTCCATCATTCCCCACTGTCCATCACTCCCCACTCTCCATCACTCTCCACTCTCCATCATTCCCCACTCTCCATCATTCCCCACCCTCCATCATTCCCCACTCTCCATCATTCCCCACTCTCCATCATTCCCCACTCTCCATCGTTCCATCATTCCCCACTCTCCATCACTCCCCACTCTCCATCATTCTCCACTCTCCATCAGTCTCCACTCTCCATCATTCCCCACTCTCCATCCCTCCCCACTCTCCATCATTCCCCACTCTCCATCACTCCCCACTCTCCATCATTCCCCACTCTCCATCATTCCCCACTCTCCATCATACCCCACTCTCCATCATTCCCCACTCTCCATCATTCCCCACTCTCCATCACTCCCCACTCTCCATCACTCCCCACTCTCCATCACTCCCCACTCTCCATCACTCCCCACTCTCCATCACTCCTCACTCTCCATCACTCCCCACTCTCCATCATTCCCCACTCTCCATCATTCCCCACTCTCCATCGCTCTCCACTCTCCATCACTCCCCACTCTCCATCATTCCCCACTCTCCATCATTCCCCACTCTCCATCATTCCCCACTCTCCATCATTCCCCACTCTCCATCTCTCCCCACTCTCCATCATTCCCCACTCTCCATCACTCCCCTCTCTCCATCATTCCCGACTCTCCATCACTCCCCACTCTCCATCACTCCCCACTCTCCATCACTCCCCACTCTCCATCACTCCCCACTCTCCATCACTCCCCACTCTCCATCATTCCCCACTCTCCATCATTCCCCACTCTCCATCACTCCCCACTCTCCAGCATTCCCCAGTCTCCATCACTCCACACACTCCATCACTCCCCACTCTGCATCACTCCCCACTCTCCATCATTCTCCACTTTCCATCGCTCCCCACTCTCAATCACTCCCCACTCTCCATCATTCCCCACTCTCCATCACTCCCCAGTCTCCATCATTCCCCACTCTCGATCATTTCCCACTCTCCATCAGTCCCCACTCTCCATCAGTCCCCACTCTCCATCATTCCCCACTCTCCATCAGTCCCCACTCTCCATCAGTCCCCACTCTCCATCACTCCCCACTCTCCATCGCTCCCCACTCTCCAACACTCCCCACTCTCCATCACTCCCCACTCTCCATCATTCCCCACTCCCCATCACTCCCCACTCTCCATCACTCCCCACTCTCCATCATTCCCCACTCTCCATCACTCCCCACTCTCCATCACTCCCCACTCTCCATCACTCCCCACGTTCCATCACTCCCCACTTTCCTTCATTCCCCACTCTCCATCACTCCCCACTCCCCATCACTCCCCACTCCCCATCACTCCCCACTCTCCATCACTCCCCACTCTCCATCATTCCCCACTCTCCATCACTCCCCACTCTCCATCACTCCCCACTCTCCATCCCTCCCCACTCTCCATCACTCCCCACTGTCCATCATTCCCCACTCTCCATCACTCCCCACTCTCCATCATTCCCCACTCTCCATCATTCCCCACTCTCCATCACTCCCCACTCTCCATCACTCCCCACTCTCCATCATTCCCCACTCTCCATCACTCCCCACTCTCCATCACTCCCCACTCTCCATCATTCCTCCCTCTCCATCACTCCCCACTCTCCATCATTCCCGAATCTGCATCATTCCCCATTCTCCAACACTCCCCACTCTCCATCACTCCCCACTCTCCATCATTCCCCACTCTCCATCACTTCCCACTCTCCATCATTCCCCACTCTCCATCCTTCCCCACTCTCCATCACTCCCCACTCTCCATCATTCCCCACGCCCCATCACTCCCCACTCTCCATCACTCCCCACTCTCCATCATTCCCCACTCTCCATCACTCCCCACTCTCCATCACTTCCCACTCTCCATCACTCCCCACTCTCCATCACTCCCCACTCTCCATCATTCCCCACTCTCCATCATTCCCCACTGTCCATCACTCCCCACTCTCCATCACTCTCCACTCTCCATCATTCCCCACTCTCCATCATTCCCCACCCTCCATCATTCCCCACTCTCCATCATTCCCCACTCTCCATCATTCCCCACTCTCCATCGTTCCATCATTCCCCACTCTCCATCACTCCCCACTCTCCATCATTCTCCACTCTCCATCAGTCTCCACTCTCCATCATTCCCCACTCTCCATCCCTCCCCACTCTCCATCATTCCCCACTCTCCATCACTCCCCACTCTCCATCATTCCCCACTCTCCATCATTCCCCACTCTCCATCATACCCCACTCTCCATCATTCCCCACTCTCCATCATTCCCCACTCTCCATCACTCCCCACTCTCCATCACTCCCCACTCTCCATCACTCCCCACTCTCCATCACTCCCCACTCTCCATCACTCCTCACTCTCCATCACTCCCCACTCTCCATCATTCCCCACTCTCCATCATTCCCCACTCTCCATCGCTCTCCACTCTCCATCACTCCCCACTCTCCATCATTCCCCACTCTCCATCATTCCCCACTCTCCATCATTCCCCACTCTCCATCATTCCCCACTCTCCATCTCTCCCCACTCTCCATCATTCCCCACTCTCCATCACTCCCCTCTCTCCATCATTCCCGACTCTCCATCACTCCCCACTCTCCATCACTCCCCACTCTCCATCACTCCCCACTCTCCATCATTCCCCACTCTCCATCACTCCCCACTCTCCATCACTCCCCACTCTCCATCATTCCCCACTCTCCATCATTCCCCACTCTCCATCACTCCCCACTCTCCAGCATTCCCCAGTCTCCATCACTCCACACACTCCATCACTCCCCACTCTGCATCACTCCCCACTCTCCATCATTCTCCACTTTCCATCGCTCCCCACTCTCAATCACTCCCCACTCTCCATCATTCCCCACTCTCCATCACACCCCAGTCTCCATCATTCCCCACTCTCGATCATTTCCCACTCTCCATCACTCCCCACTCTCGATCACTCCCCACTCTCCATCACTCCCCATCATTCCCCAATCTCGATCACTCCCCACTTTCCATCATTCCCCACTCTCCATCATTCCCCACTCTCCATCACTCCCCACTCTCCATCATTCCCCACTCTCCATCACTCCCCACTCTCCATCAGTCCCCACGCTCCATCACTCCCCACCCTCCATCACTCCCCACTCTCCATCACTCCCCACTCTCCATCACTCCCCACTCTCCATCACTCCCCACTCTCCATCACTCCCCACTCTCCATCATTCCCCACTCCCCATCACTCCCCACTCTCCATCACTCCCCACTCTCCATCATTCCCCTCTCTCCATTACTCCCCACTCTCCATCACTCCCCACTCTCCATCACTCCCCACTCTCCATCACTCCCCACTCCCCATCACTCCCCACTCTCCATCACTGCCCACTCTCCATCACTCCCCACTCTCCATCATTCCCCACTCTCCATCACTCCCCACTCTCCATCATTCCCCACTCTCCATCACTCCCCACTCTCCATCATTCCCCACTCTCCATCATTCCCCACTCTCCATCACTCCCCACTCTCCATCACTCCCCACTCTCCATCATTCCCTACTCTCCATCACTCCCCACTCTCCATCACTCCCCACTCTCCATTATTCCTCACTCTCCATCACTCCCCACTCTCCATCATTCCCCACTCTGCATCATTCCCCACTCTCCAACACTCCCCACTCTCCATCACTCCCCACTCTCCATCATTTCCCACTATCCATCATTCCCCACTCTCCATCATTCCCCACTCTCCATCATTCCCCACTCTCCATCATTTCCCACTCTCCATCATTCCCCTCTCTCCATCACTCCCCACTCTCCATCATTCCCCACTCCCCATCATTCCCCACTCTCCATCATTCCCCACTCTCCATCACTCCCTACTCTCCATCACTCCCTACTCTCCATCACTCCCCACTCTCCATCATTCCCCACTCTCCATCATTCCCCACTCTCCATCACTCCCCACTCTCCATCATTCCCCGCTCTCCATCACTCCCCAATCTCCATCATTCCCCAATCTCCATCACTCCCACTCTCCATCATTCCCCACTCTCCATCATTCCCCACTCTCCATCATTCCCACTCTCCATCACTCCCCACTCTCCATCACTCCCCACTCTCCATCACTCCCCACTCTCCATCATTCCCCACTCTCCATCATTCCGCACTCTCCATCATTCCCCACTCTCCATCACTCCTCACTCTCCATCACTCCCCACTCTCCATCATTCCCCACTCTCCATCACTCCAATCTCTCCATCACTCCCCACTCTCTATCATTCCCCACTCTCCATCTTTCCCCACTCTCGCTCATTCCCCACTCTCCATCACTCGCCACTCTCCATCACTCCGCACTCTCCATCATTCCCCACTCTCCATCACTCCCCACTCTCCATCACTCCCCACTTTCCATCACTCCCCACTCTCCATCATTCCCCACTCTCCATCATTCCCCACTCTCCATCACTCCCCACTCTCCATCACTCCCCACTCTCCATCATTCCCCACTCTCCATGACTCCCCACTCTCCATCACTCCCCACTCTCCATCACTCCCCACTCTCCATCACTCCCCACTCTCCATCACTTCCCACTCTCCATCACTCCCCACTCTCCATCATTCCCCACTCTCCATCACTCCCCACTCTCCATCACTCCCCACTCTCCATCATTCCCCGCTCTCCATCACTCCCCACTTTCCATCATTTCCCACTCTCCATCACTCCCCACTCTCCATCGTTCCCCACTCTCCATCAATCCCCACTCTCCATCATTCCCCACTCTCCATCACTCCCCACTCTCCATCACTCCCCACTCTCCATCATTCCCCACTCTCCATCATTCCCCACTCTCCATCTTTCCCCACTCTCCATCATTCCCCACTCTCCATCACTCCCCACTCTCCATCACTCCCCACTCTCCATCATTCCCCACTCTCCATCATTCCCGACTCTCCATCACTCCCCACTCTACATCTCTCCCCACTCTCCATCATTCCCCACTCTCCATCATTCCCCACTCTCCATCATTCCCCACTCTCCATCATATCCCACTCTCCATCACTCCCCACTCTCCATCACTCCCCACTCTCCATCACTCCCAACTCTCCATCATTCCCCACTCTCCATCACTCCATCATTCCCCACTCTCCATCACTGCCCACTCTCCATCACTCCCCACTCTCCATCATTCCCCACTCTCCATCATTCCCCACTCTCCATCATTCCCCACTCTCCATCACTCCCCACTCTCCATCATTCCCCATTCACCATCACTCCCCACACTCCATCATTCCCCAATCTCCATCAATCCCGCTCTCCATCATTCCCCACTCTCCATCATTCCCCACTCTCCATCATTCCCACTCTCCATCACTCCCCACTCTCCATCACTCCCCACTCTCCATCACTCCCCACTCTCCATCATTCCCCACTCTCCATCATTCCGCACTGTCCATCATTCCCCACTCTCCATCACTCCTCACTCTCCATCCTTCCCCACTCTCCATCACTCCACTCTCTCCATCACTCCCCACTCTCCATCATTCCCCACTCTCCAAATTTCCCCACTCTCCATCATTCCCCATTCTCCATCACTCCCCACTCTCCATCACTCCCCACTCTCCATCATTCCCCACTCTCCATCACTCCCCACTCTCCATCACTCCCCACTCTCCATCACTCCCAAATCTCCATCATTCCCCACTCTCCATCACTCCATCATTCCCCACTCTCCATCACTCCCCACTCTCCATCACTCCCCACTCTCCATCATTCCCCTCTCTCCATCATTCCCCACTCTCCATCATTCCCCACTCTCCATCACTCCCCACTCTCCAACATTCCCCACTCTCCATCACTCCCCACACTCCATCATTCCCCAATCACCATCACTCCCCACTCTCCATCATTCCCCACTCTCCATCATTCCCCACTCTCCATCATTCCCACTCTCCATCACTCCGCACTCTCCATCACTCCCCACTCTCCATCACTCCCCACTCTCCATCATTCCCCAATCTCCATCATTCCCCACTCTCCATCATTCCCCACTCTCCATCACTCCTTCCTCTCCATCACTCCCCACTCTCCATCATTCCCCACTCTCCATCATTCCCCACTCTCCATCACTCCCCACTCTCCATCACTCTCCACTCTCCATCATTCCCCACTCTCCATCATGCCCCACCCTCCATCATTCCCCACTCTCCAGCTTTCCCCACTCTCCATCATTCCCCACTCTCCATCACTCCATCAGTCCCCACTCTCCATCAGTCCCGACTCTCCATCATTCCCCACTCTCCATCAGTCCCCACTCTGCATCATTCCCCACTCTCCAACACTCCCCACTCCCCAAAATTCCCCACTCTCCATCACTCCCAACTTTCCATCATTCCCCACTCTCCATCATTCCCCACTCTCCATCATTCCCCACTCTCCATCATTCCCCACTCTCCATCATTCCCCACTCCCAATCATTCCCCACTCTCCATCACTCCCCACTCTCCATCACTCCCCACTCTCCATCACTCCCGACTCTCCATCACACCCCACTCTCCATCATTCCCCACTCTCCATCATTCCCCACTCTCCATCATTCCCCACTCTCCATCATTCCCCACTCTCCATCACTCCCCACTCTCCATCATTCCCCACTCTCCATCACTCCCCACTCTACATCATTCCCCACTCTCCATCACTCCCCACTCTCCAACACTCCCCACTCTCCATCACTCCCCACTCTCCATCATTCCCCACTCTCCATCACTCCCCACTCTCCATCACTCCCCACTCTCCATCATTCCCCACTCTCCATCATTCCCCACTCTCCATCACTCCCCACTCTCCAGCATTCCCCAGTCTCCATCACTCCACACACTCCATCACTCCCCACACTGCATCACTCCCCACTCTCCATCATTCTCCACTTTCCATCACTCCCCACTCTCCATCACTCCCCACTCTCCATCTTTCCCCACTCTCCATCACTCCCCACTCTCCATCATTCCCCACTCTCCATCATTCCCCACTCTCCATCACGCCCCACTCTCCATCACTCCCCACTCTCCATCACTCGCCACTCTCCATCATTCCCCACTCTCCATCACTCCCCACTCTCCATCATTCCCCACTCTCCATCATTCCCCACTCTCCATCATTCCCCACTCTCCATCACTCCCCACTCTCCATCATTCCCCACTCTCCATCACTCCCCACTCTCCATCATTCCCCACTCTCCATCAGTCCCCACTCTCCATCACTCCCCACTCTCCATCACTCCCCACTCTCCATCACTCCCCACTCTCCATCACTCCCCACTCTCCATCACTCCCCACTCTCCATCATTCCCCACTCCCCATCACGCCCCACTCTCCATCACTCCCCACTCTCCATCTCTCCCCACTCTCCATCACTCCCCACGCTCCATCACTCCCCACTTTCCTTCATTCCCCAATCTCCATCACTCCCCACTCTCCATCACTCCCCACTCCCCATCACTCCCCACTCTCCATCACTCCCCACTCTCCATCATTCCCCACTCTCCATCACTCCCCACTCCCCGTCAGTCCCCACTCTCCATCACTCCCCAATCTCCATCACTCCCCACTCTCCATCCCTCCCCACTCTCCATCACTCCCCACTCTCCATCATTCCCCACTCTCCATCACTCCCCACTCTCCATCATTCCCCACTCTCCATCATTCCCCACTCTCCATCACTCCCACTCTCCATCACTCCCCACTCTCCATCATTCCCCACTCTCCATCACTCCCCACTCTCCATCACTCCCCACTCTCCATCATTCCTCCCTTTCCATCACTCCCCACTCTCCATCATTCCCCACTCTGCATCATTCCCCATTCTCCAGCACTCCCCACTCTCCATCACTCCCCACTCTCCATCATTCCCCACTCTCCATCACTTCCCACTCTCCATCATTCCCCACTCTCCATCATTCCCCACTCTCCATCACTCCCCACTCTACATCATTCCCCACGCTCCATCACTCCCCACTCTCCATCATTCCCCACTCTCCATCATTCCCCACTCTCCATCATTCCCCACTCTCCATCATTCCCCACTCTCCATCACTCCCCACTCTCCATCATTCCCCTCTCTCCATCACTCCCCACTCTCCATCATTCCCCACTCCCCATCATTCCCCACACTCCATCACTCCCCACTCTCCATCACTCCCCACTCTCCATCACTCCCTACTCTCCATCACTCCCCACTCTCCTTCATTCCCCACTCACCATCATTCCCCACTCTCCATCACTCCCCACTCTCCATCATTCCCCGCTCTCCATCTCTCCCCACTCTCCATCATTCCCCAATCTCCATCACTCCCAATCTCCATCATTCCCCACTCTCCATCATTCCCACTCTCCATCACTCCCCACCCTCCTTCACTCCCCACTCTCCATCACTCCCCACTCTCCATCATTCCCCACTCTCCATCATTCCGCACTCTCCATCATTCCCCACTCTCCATCACTCCTCACTCTCCATCACTCCCCACTCTCCATCATTCCCCACTCTCCATCACTCCAATCTCTCCATCACTCCCCACTCTCCATCATTCCCCACTCTCCATCTTTCCCCACTCTCCATCATTCCCCACTCTCCATCACTCCCCACTCTCCATCACTCCCCACTCTCCATCATTCCCCACTCTCCATCACTCCCCACTCTCCATCACTCCCCACTCTCGATCACTCCCCACTCTCCATCATTCCCCACTCTCCATCATTCCCCACTCTCCATCACTCCCCACTCTCCATCCATCCCCACTCTCCATCATTCCCCACTCTCCATCACTCCCCACTCTCCATCACTCCCCAATCTCCATCACTCCCCACTCTCCATCACTCCCCACTCTCCATCACTTCCCACTCTCCATCACTCTCCACTCTCCATCAATCCCCACTCTCCATCATTCCCCACCCTTCATCATTCCCCACTCTCCATCATTCCCCACTCTCCATCATTCCCCACTCTCCATCACTCCATCATTCCCCACTCTCCATCACTCCCCACTCCCCATCATTCCCCACTCTCCATCATTCCCCACTCTCCATCATTCCCCACTCTCCATCACTCCGCAATCTCCATCATTCCCCACTCTCCATCACTCCCCACTCTCCATCATTCCCCACTGTCCATCATTCCCCACTCTCCATCATTCCCCACTCTCCATCATTCCCCACTTTCCATCATTCCCCACTCTCCATCATTCCCCACTCTCCATCACTCCACACTCTCCATCACTCCCCACTCTCCATCACTCCCCACTCTCCATCACTCCCCACTCTCCATCACTCCCCACTCTCCATCATTCCCCACTCTCCATCAGTCCCCACTCTCCATCACTCCCCACTCTCCATCACTCCCCACACTCCATCATTCCCCACTCTCCATCATTCCCCACTCTCCATCATTCCCCACTCTCCATCATTCCCCACTCTCCACCACTCCCCACTCTCCATCATTCCCCACTCTACATCACTCCCCACTCTCCATCATTCCCCACTCTCCATCACTCCCCACTCTCCATCATTCCCCACTCTCCATCACTCCCCACTCTCCATCACTCCCCACACTCCATCACTCCCCACTCTCCATCATTCCCCACTCTCCATCATTCCCAACTCTCCATCACTCCCCACTCTCCAGCATTCCCCTGTCTCCATCACTCCACACACTCCATCACTCCCCACTCTGCATCACTCACCACTCTCCATCATTCTCCAATTTCCATCACTCCCCACTCTCCATCACTCCCCACTCTCCATCACTCCCCACTCTCCATCATTCCCCACTCTCCATCACTCCCCACTCTCCATCATTCCCCACTCTCCATCATTCCCCACTCTCCATCATTCCCCACTCTCCATCACTCCCCACTCTCCATCACTCCCCACTCTCCATCACTCCCCACTCTCCATCATTCCCCACTCTCCATCACTCCCCACTCTCCATCATTCCCCACTCTCCATCACTCCCCACTCTCCATCATTCCCCACTCTCCATCACTCCCCACTCTCCATCATTCCCCACTCTCCATCAGTCCCCACTCTCCATCACTCCCCACTCTCCATCACTACCCACTCTCCATCACTCCCCACTCTACATCACTCCCCACTCTCCATCACTCCCCACTCTCCATCTTTCCCCACTCCCCATCACTCCCCACTCTCCATCACTCCCCACTCTCCATCACTCCCCACTCTCCATCTTTCCCCACTCCCCATCACTCCCCACTCTCCATCACTCCCCACTCTTCATCATTCCCCACTGTCCATCACTCCCCACTCTCCATCACTCCCCACTCTCCATCACTCCCCACGCTCCATCACTCCCCACTCTCCTTCATTCCCCACTCTCCATCACTCCCCACTCTCCATCACTCCCCACTCCCCATCACTCCCCACTCTCCATCACTCCCCACTCTCCATCACTCCCCACTCTCCATCATTCCCCACTCACCATCTCTCCCCACTCTCCATCAGTCCCCACTCTCCATCACTCCCCACTCTCCATCACTCCCCACTCTCCATCACTCCCCACTCTCCATCACTCCCCACTCTCCATCATTCCCCACTCTCCATCACTCCCCACTCTCCATCACTCCCCACTCTCCATCACTCCCAAATCTCCATCATTCCCCACTCTCCATCACTCCATCATTCCCCACTCTCCATCACTCCCCACTCTCCAACACTCCCCACTCTCCATCATTCCCCTCTCTCCATCATTCCCCACTCTCCATCATTCCCACTCTCCATCACTCCCCACTCTCCAACATTCCCCACTCTCCATCACTCCCCACACTCCATCATTCCCCAATCACCATCACTCCCCACTCTCCATCATTCCCCACTCTCCATCATTCCCCACTCTCCATCATTCCCACTCTCCATCACTCCGCACTCTCCATCACTCCCCACTCTCCATCACTCCCCACTCTCCATCATTCCCCACTCTCCATCATTCCCCACTCTCCATCACTCCCCACTCTCCATCATTCCCCACTCTCCATCACTCCCCACTCTACATCATTCCCCACTCTCCATCACTCCCCACTCTCCAACACTCCCCACTCTCCATCACTCCCCACTCTCCATCATTCCCCACTCTCCATCACTCCCCACTCTCCATCACTCCCCACTCTCCATCATTCCCCACTCTCCATCATTCCCCACTCTCCATCACTCCCCACTCTCCAGCATTCCCCAGTCTCCATCACTCCACACACTCCATCACTCCCCACACTGCATCACTCCCCACTCTCCATCATTCTCCACTTTCCATCACTCCCCACTCTCCATCACTCCCCACTCTCCATCTTTCCCCACTCTCCATCACTCCCCACTCTCCATCATTCCCCACTCTCCATCATTCCCCACTCTCCATCACTCCCCACTCTCCATCACTCCCCACTCTCCATCACTCGCCACTCTCCATCATTCCCCACTCTCCATCACTCCCCACTCTCCATCATTCCCCACTCTCCATCATTCCCCACTCTCCATCATTCCCCACTCTCCATCACTCCCCACTCTCCATCATTCCCCACTCTCCATCACTCCCCACTCTCCATCATTCCCCACTCTCCATCAGTCCCCACTCTCCATCACTCCCCACTCTCCATCACTCCCCACTCTCCATCACTCCCCACTCTCCATCACTCCCCACTCTCCATCACTCCCCACTCTCCATCATTCCCCACTCCCCATCACGCCCCACTCTCCATCACTCCCCACTATCCATCACTCCCCACTCTCCATCACTCCCCACGCTCCATCACTCCCCACTTTCCTTCATTCCCCAATCTCCATCACTCCCCACTCTCCATCACTCCCCACTCCCCATCACTCCCCACTCTCCATCACTCCCCACTCTCCATCATTCCCCACTCTCCATCACTCCCCACTCCCCGTCAGTCCCCACTCTCCATTACTCCCCAATCTCCATCACTCCCCACTCTCCATCCCTCCCCACTCTCCATCACTCCCCACTCTCCATCATTCCCCACTCTCCATCACTCCCCACTCTCCATCATTCCCCACTCTCCATCATTCCCCACTCTCCATCACTCCCCACTCTCCATCACTCCCCACTCTCCATCATTCCCCACTCTCCATCACTCCCCACTCTCCATCACTCCCCACTCTCCATCATTCCTCCCTTTCCATCACTCCCCACTCTCCATCATTCCCCACTCTGCATCATTCCCCATTCTCCAGCACTCCCCACTCTCCATCACTCCCCACTCTCCATCATTCCCCACTCTCCATCACTTCCCACTCTCCATCATTCCCCACTCTCCATCATTCCCCACTCTCCATCACTCCCCACTCTACATCATTCCCCACGCTCCATCACTCCCCACTCTCCATCATTCCCCACTCTCCATCATTCCCCACTCTCCATCATTCCCCACTCTCCATCATTCCCCACTCTCCATCACTCCCCACTCTCCATCATTCCCCTCTCTCCATCACTCCCCACTCTCCATCATTCCCCACTCCCCATCATTCCCCACACTCCATCACTCCCCACTCTCCATCACTCCCCACTCTCCATCACTCCCTACTCTCCATCACTCCCCAATCTCCTTCATTCCCCACTCACCATCATTCCCCACTCTCCATCACTCCCCACTCTCCATCATTCCCCGCTCTCCATCTCTCCCCACTCTCCATCATTCCCCAATCTCCATCACTCCCACTCTCCATCATTCCCCACTCTCCATCATTCCCACTCTCCATCACTCCCCACCCTCCTTCACTCCCCACTCTCCATCACTCCCCACTCTCCATCATTCCCCACTCTCCATCATTCCGCACTCTCCATCATTCCCCACTCTCCATCACTCCTCACTCTCCATCACTCCTCACTCTCCATCATTCCCCACTCTCCATCACTCCAATCTCTCCATCACTCCCCACTCTCCATCATTCCCCACTCTCCATCTTTCCCCACTCTCCATCATTCCCCACTCTCCATCACTCCCCACTCTCCATCACTCCCCACTCTCCATCATTCCCCACTCTCCATCACTCCCCACTCTCCATCACTCCCCACTCTCGATCACTCCCCACTCTCCATCATTCCCCACTCTCCATCATTCCCCACTCTCCATCACTCCCCACTCTCCATCCATCCCCATCTCCATCATTCCCCACTCTCCATCACTCCCCACTCTCCATCACTCCCCAATCTCCATCACTCCCCACTCTCCATCACTCCCCACTCTCCATCACTTCCCACTCTCCATCACTCTCCACTCTCCATCAATCCCCACTCTCCATCATTCCCCACCCTTCATCATTCCCCACTCTCCATCATTCCCCACTCTCCATCATTCCCCACTCTCCATCAATCCATCATTCCCCACTCTCCATCACTCCCCACTCCCCATCATTCCCCACTCTCCATCATTCCCCACTCTCCATCATTCCCCACTTTCCATCATTCCGCAATCTCCATCATTCCCCACTCTCCATCACTCCCCACTCTCCATCATTCCCCACTGTCCATCATTCCCCACTCTCCATCATTCCCCACTCTCCATCATTCCCCACTTTCCATCATTCCCCACTCTCCATCATTCCCCACTCTCCATCACTCCACACTCTCCATCACTCCCCACTCTCCATCACTCCCCACTCTCCATCACTCCCCACTCTCCATCACTCCCCACTCTCCATCATTCCCCACTCTCCATCAGTCCCCACTCTCCATCACTCCCCACTCTCCATCACTCCCCACACTCCATCATTCCCCACTCTCCATCATTCCCCACTCTCCATCATTCCCCACTCTCCATCATTCCCCACTCTCCACCACTCCCCACTCTCCATCGTTCCCCACTCTACATCACTCCCCACTCTCCATCATTCCCCACTCTCCATCACTCCCCACTCTCCATCACTCCCCACACTCCGTCACTCCCCACTCTCCATCATTCCCCACTCTCCATCATTCCCAACTCTCCATCACTCCCCACTCTCCAGCATTCCCCTGTCTCCATCACTCCACACACTCCATCACTCCCCACTCTGCATCACTCACCACTCTCCATCATTCTCCACTTTCCATCACTCCCCACTCTCCATCACTCCCCACTCTCCATTACTCCCCAATCTCCATCACTCCCCACTCTCCATCCCTCCCCACTCTCTCCATCACTCCCCACTCTCCATCATTCCCCACTCTCCATCACTCCCCACTCTCCATCATTCCCCACTCTCCATCATTCCCCACTCTCCATCACTCCCCACTCTCCATCACTCCCCACTCTCCATCATTCCCCACTGTCCATCATTCCCCACTCTCCATCATTCCCCACTCTCCATCATTCCCCACTTTCCATCATTCCCCACTCTCCATCATTCCCCACTCTCCATCACTCCACACTCTCCATCACTCCCCACTCTCCATCACTCCCCACTCTCCATCACTCCCCACTCTCCATCACTCCCCACTCTCCATCATTCCCCACTCTCCATCAGTCCCCACTCTCCATCACTCCCCACTCTCCATCACTCCCCACACTCCATCATTCCCCACTCTCCATCATTCCCCACTCTCCATCATTCCCCACTCTCCATCATTCCCCACTCTCCACCACTCCCCACTCTCCATCGTTCCCCACTCTACATCACTCCCCACTCTCCATCATTCCCCACTCTCCATCACTCCCCACTCTCCATCACTCCCCACACTCCGTCACTCCCCACTCTCCATCATTCCCCACTCTCCATCATTCCCAACTCTCCATCACTCCCCACTCTCCAGCATTCCCCTGTCTCCATCACTCCACACACTCCATCACTCCCCACTCTGCATCACTCACCACTCTCCATCATTCTCCACTTTCCATCACTCCCCACTCTCCATCACTCCCCACTCTCCATTACTCCCCAATCTCCATCACTCCCCACTCTCCATCCCTCCCCACTCTCCATCACTCCCCACTCTCCATCATTCCCCACTCTCCATCACTCCCCACTCTCCATCATTCCCCACTCTCCATCATTCCCCACTCTCCATCACTCCCCACTCTCCATCACTCCCCACTCTCCATCATTCCCCACTCTCCATCACTCCCCACTCTCCATCACTCCCCACTCTCCATCATTCCTCCCTTTCCATCACTCCCCACTCTCCATCATTCCCCACTCTGCATCATTCCCCATTCTCCAGCACTCCCCACTCTCCATCACTCCCCACTCTCCATCATTCCCCACTCTCCATCACTTCCCACTCTCCATCATTCCCCACTCTCCATCATTCCCCACTCTCCATCACTCCCCACTCTACATCATTCCCCACGCTCCATCACTCCCCACTCTCCATCATTCCCCACTCTCCATCATTCCCCACTCTCCATCATTCCCCACTCTCCATCATTCCCCACTCTCCATCACTCCCCACTCTCCATCATTCCCCTCTCTCCATCACTCCCCACTCTCCATCATTCCCCACTCCCCATCATTCCCCACACTCCATCACTCCCCACTCTCCATCACTCCCCACTCTCCATCACTCCCTACTCTCCATCACTCCCCCACTCTCCTTCATTCCCCACTCACCATCATTCCCCACTCTCCATCACTCCCCACTCTCCATCATTCCCCGCTCTCCATCTCTCCCCACTCTCCATCATTCCCCAATCTCCATCACTCCCACTCTCCATCATTCCCCACTCTCCATCATTCCCACTCTCCATCACTCCCCACCCTCCTTCACTCCCCACTCTCCATCACTCCCCACTCTCCATCATTCCCCACTCTCCATCATTCCGCACTCTCCATCATTCCCCACTCTCCATCACTCCTCACTCTCCATCACTCCCCACTCTCCATCATTCCCCACTCTCCATCACTCCAATCTCTCCATCACTCCCCACTCTCCATCATTCCCCACTCTCCATCTTTCCCCACTCTCCATCATTCCCCACTCTCCATCACTCCCCACTCTCCATCACTCCCCACTCTCCATCATTCCCCACTCTCCATCACTCCCCACTCTCCATCACTCCCCACTCTCGATCACTCCCCACTCTCCATCATTCCCCACTCTCCATCATTCCCCACTCTCCATCACTCCCCACTCTCCATCCATCCCCACTCTCCATCATTCCCCACTCTCCATCACTCCCCACTCTCCATCACTCCCCAATCTCCATCACTCCCCACTCTCCATCACTCCCCACTCTCCATCACTTCCCACTCTCCATCACTCTCCACTCTCCATCAATCCCCACTCTCCATCATTCCCCACCCTTCATCATTCCCCACTCTCCATCATTCCCCACTGTCCATCATTCCCCACTCTCCATCAATCCATCATTCCCCACTCTCCATCACTCCCCACTCCCCATCATTCCCCACTCTCCATCATTCCCCACTCTCCATCATTCCCCACTCTCCATCACTCCGCAATCTCCATCATTCCCCACTCTCCATCACTCCCCACTCTCCATCATTCCCCACTGTCCATCATTCCCCACTCTCCATCATTCCCCACTCTCCATCATTCCCCACTTTCCATCATTCCCCACTCTCCATCATTCCCCACTCTCCATCACTCCACACTCTCCATCACTCCCCACTCTCCATCACTCCCCACTCTCCATCACTCCCCACTCTCCATCACTCCCCACTCTCCATCATTCCCCACTCTCCATCAGTCCCCACTCTCCATCACTCCCCACTCTCCATCACTCCCCACACTCCATCATTCCCCACTCTCCATCATTCCCCACTCTCCATCATTCCCCACTCTCCATCATTCCCCACTCTCCACCACTCCCCACTCTCCATCGTTCCCCACTCTACATCACTCCCCACTCTCCATCATTCCCCACTCTCCATCACTCCCCACTCTCCATCATTCCCCACTCTCCATCACTCCCCACTCTCCATCACTCCCCACACTCCATCACTCCCCACTCTCCATCATTCCCCACTCTCCATCATTCCCAACTCTCCATCACTCCCCACTCTCCAGCATTCCCCTGTCTCCATCACTCCACACACTCCATCACTCCCCACTCTGCATCACTCACCACTCTCCATCATTCTCCACTTTCCATCACTCCCCACTCTCCATCACTCCCCACTCTCCATCACTCCCCACTCTCCATCATTCCCCCACTCTCCATCAATCCCCACTCTCCATCATTCCCCACTCTCCATCATTCCCCACTCTCCATCACTCCCCACTCTCCATCACTCCCCACTCTCCATCACTCCCCACTCTCCATCATTCCCCACTCTCCATCACTCCCCACTCTCCATCATTCCCCACTCTCCATCACTCCCCACTCTCCATCATTCCCCACTCTCCATCACTCCCCACTCTCCATCATTCCCCACTCTCCATCAGTCCCCACTCTCCATCACTCCCCACTCTCCATCACTACCCACTCTCCATCACTCCCCACTCTCCATCACTCCCCACTCTCCATCACTCCCCACTCTCCATCTTTCCCCACTCCCCATCACTCCCCACTCTCCATCACTCCCCACTCTCCATCACTCCCCACTCTCCATCACTCCCCACTCTCCATCTTTCCCCACTCCCCATCACTCCCCACTCTCCATCACTCCCCACTCTCCATCATTCCCCACTGTCCATCACTCCCCACTCTCCATCACTCCCCACTCTCCATCACTCCCCATGCTCCATCACTCCCCACTCTCCTTCATTCCCCACTCTCCATCACTCCCCACTCTCCATCACTCCCCACTCCCCATCACTCCCCACTCTCCATCACTCCCCACTCTCCATCACTCCCCACTCTCCATCATTCCCCACTCACCATCTCTCCCCACTCTCCATCAGTCCCCACTCTCCATCACTCCCCACTCTCCATCACTCCCCACTCTCCATCACTCCCCACTCTCCATCACTCCCCACTCTCCATCATTCCCCACTCTCCATCACTCCCCACTCTCCATCATTCCCCACCCTCCATCATTCCCCACCCTCCATCACTCCCCACTCTCCATCATTCCCCACTCTCCATCATTCCCCACTCTCCATCTTTCCCCACTCTCCATCACTCCCCACTCTCCATCACTCCCCACTCTCCATCACTCCCCACTCTCTATCATTCCCCACTCTCCATCACTCCCCACTCTCCATCATTCCCCACTCTCCATCACTCCCCACTCTCCATCATTCCCCACTCTCCATCAGTCCCCACTCTCCATCACTCCCCACTCTCCATCATTCCCCACTCTCCATCACTCCCCACTCTCCATCATTCCCCACTCTCCATCACTCCCCACTCTCCATCATTCCCCACTCTCCATCAGTCCCCACTCTCCATCACTCCCCACTCTCCATCACTCCCCACTCTCCATCATTCCCCACTCTCCATCACTCCCCACTCTCCATCACTCCCCCACTCTCCATCTTTCCCCACTCCCCATCACTCCCCACTCTCCATCACTCCCCACTCTCCATCACTCCCCACTCTCCATCACTCCCCACTCTCCATCTTTCCCCACTCCCCATCACTCCCCACTCTCCATCACTCCCCACTCTCCATCATTCCCCACTCTCCATCACTCCCCACTCTCCATCACTCCCCACTCTCCATCACTCCCCACGCTCCATCACTCCCCACTCTCCTTCATTCCCCACTCTCCATCACTCCCCACTCTCCATCACTCCCCACTCCCCATCACTCCCCACTCTCCATCACTCCCCACTCTCCATCGCTCCCCACTCTCCATCATTCCCCACTCACCATCTCTCCCCACTCTCCATCAGTCCCCACTCTCCATCACTCCCCACTCTCCATCACTCCCCACTCTCCATCACTCCCCACTCTCCATCACTCCCCACTCTCCATCATTCCCCACTCTCCATCACTACTCACTCTCCATCATTCCCCACTCTCCATCATTCCCCACCCTCCATCACTCCCCACTCTCCATCATTCCCCACTCTCCATCATTCCCCACTCTCCATCTTTCCCCACTCTCCATCACTCCCCACTCTCCATCACTCCCCACTCTCTATCATTCCCCACTCTCCATCATTCCCCACTCTCCATCACTCCTCACTCTCCATCACTCCCCACTCTCCATCACTCCCCACTCCCCATCACTCCCCACTCTCCATCACTCCCCACTCTCCATCACTCCCCACTCCCCATCACTCCCCACTCCCCATCAGTCCCCACTCTCCATCACTCCCCAATCTCCATCACTCCCCACTCTCCATCCCTTCCCACTCTCCATCACTCCCCACTCTCCATCACTCCCCACTCTCGATCACTCCCCACTCTCCATCATTCCCCACTCTCCATCATTCCCCACTCTCCATCACTCCCCACTCTCCATCAATCCCCACTCTCCATCATTCCCCACTCTCCATCTTTCCCCACTCTCCATCACTCCCCACTCTCCATCACTCCCCACTCTCTATCATTCCCCACTCTCCATCATTCCCCACTCTCCATCACTCCTCACTCTCCATCACTCCCCACTCTCCATCACTCCCCACTCCCCATCACTCCCCCACTCCATCACTCCCCACTCTCCATCACTCCCCACTCCCCATCACTCCCCACTCCCCATCAGTCCCCACTCTCCATCACTCCCCAATCTCCATCACTCCCCACTCTCCATCCCTTCCCACTCTCCATCACTCCCCACTCTGCATCATTCCCCACTCTCCATCACTCCCCACTCTCCATCATTCCCCACTCTCCATCATTCCCCACTCTCCATCACTCCCCACTCTCCAACACTCCCCACTCTCCATCATTCCCCACTCTCCATCGCTCCCCACTCTCCATCACTCCCCACTCTCCATCATTCCTCCCTTTCCATCACTCCCCACTCTCCATCATTCCCCACTCTGCATCATTCCCCATTCTACAGCACTCCCCACTCTCCATCACTCCCCACTCTCCATCATTCCCCACTCTCCATCACTTCCCACTCTCCATCATTCCCCACTCTCCATCATTCCCCACTCTCCATCACTCCCCACTCTACATCATTCCCCACGCTCCATCACTCCCCACTCTCCATCATTCCCCACTCTCCATCATTCCCCACTCTCCATCATTCCCCACTCTCCATCATTCCCCACTCTCCATCATTCCCCACTCTCCATCACTCCCCACTCTCCATCATTCCCCTCTCTCCATCACTCCCCACTCTCCATCATTCCCCACTCCCCATCATTCCCCACTCTCCATCACTCCCCACTCTCCATCACTCCCCACTCTCCATCACTCCCTACTCTCCATCACTCCCCACTCTCCTTCATTCCCCACTCACCA
>NC_140995.1:232592177-232629126 GCF_052327205.1 Somniosus microcephalus
GGTGGGGAATGATGGAGAGTGGGGTTTGATGGAGAGTGGAGAGTGATGGAGAGTGGGAAGCTGATGGAGAGTCGGGGAGTGATGGAGAGTGGGGAGTGATGGAGTTGGGAGTGATGGAGAGTGGGAGTGATGGAGAGTGGGAATGATGGAGAGTGGGGAGTGATGGAGAGTGGGATGATGGAGAGTGGGAATGATGAGAGTGGGAATGATGAGAGTGGGAGAGTGATCGAGAGTGGGGAGTGATGAGAGTGTGGATGAGTGATGGAGAGTGGGGAATGATGGAGAGTGGGAGTGATGGAGAGTGGGGAGTGATGGAGAGTGGGAATGATGGAGAGTGGGAAAGATGGAGAGTGGGGAATGATGGAGAGTGGGGAGTGATTGGAGAGATGGGAGTGATGGAGAGTGGGAATGATGGAGAGTGGGGAGTGATGGAGAGTGAGGAGTGATGGAGAGTGGGGAGTGATGGAGAGTGCGGAATGATGGAGAGTGGGGAATGATGGAGAGTGGGGAGTGATGGAGAGTGGGGAGTGAAGGAGGGTGGGGAGTGATGGAGAAGTGGGAATAATGGTGAGAGGGGGGAATGATGGAGAGTGGGAGTGATGGAGATTGGGGAATGATGGAGAGTGGGAGTGATGGAGAGCGGGGAATGATGGAGAGTGGGGAGTGATGGAGAGTGGGAATGATGGTGAGTGGGGAATGAAGGAGAGTGGGGAGTGATGGAGAGTAGGGAGTGATGGAGAGTGGGGAGTGATGGAGAGTGGGGAGTGATGGAGTGTGGGGAATGATGGAGAGTGGGGAATGATGGAGAGTGGGGAGTGATGGAGAGAGGGGAATGATGGAGAGTGGGGAGTGATGGAGAGTGGGGAATGATGGAGAGTGGGGAATGATGGAGAGTGGGGAATGATGGAGAGTGGGGATTGATGGAGAGTGGGGAGTGATGGAGCGTGGGATGATGTAGAGTGGGGAGTGATGGAGAGTGGGGAATGATGGAGAGTGGGGAATGATGGAGAGTGGGAAGTGATGGAGAGTGGGGAATGATGGAGAGTGTGGGGAGTGATGGAGAGTGGGAGTGCTGGAGAAGGGGGAATGCTGGCAGAGTGGGGAATGATGGAGAGTGGGGAGTGATGGATAGGAGGAATGATGGAGAGTGGGGAGTGATGGAGAGTGGGGAGTGATGGAGAGTGGGGAATGATGGAGAGTGGGGAGTGATGGAGAGTGGAGTGATGGAGAGTGGGGGAATGATGAAGAGTGGGGAATGATGGAGAGTGGGGAGTGATGGAGAGTGGGGATGATGGAGTGTGGGGTGATGGAGAGTGGGGAGGGATGGGAGTGGGGGTGATGGAGAGTGGGGGTAGGTGATGGAGAGTGGGGAGTGAGGAGGAGTGGGAGTGTGGAGAGTGGGGAATGATGGAGGAGTGGGGTGTGGATGGAGAGTGGGGAGTGATGGGAGAGTGGGGAGTGATGGAGAGTGGGGAGTGATGGAGATGTGGGGGATGAGGAAGTGGGGAGTGATGGAGGGGGGAGTGTGGAGAGTGGGGAGTGTGGAGAGTGGGGAGTGATGGAGAGTGGGGAGTGATGGGAGTGGGGGAATGATGGAGAGTGGGGAGTGATGGAGAGTGGGGAGGTGATGGAGAGTGGGGAATGATGGAGATGTGGGGAGTGATGGAGAGTGGGGAGTGATGGAGAGTGGGGAGTGATGGAGAGTGGGGAATGCTGGGAGAGTGGGGAGTGATGGAGAGTGGGGAATGATGGAGAGTGGGGGGAGTGATGGAGATGGGGATGATGGAGTGTGGGGAGTGATGGAGAGTGGGGAATGTGGAGTGTGGGGAGTGATGGAGAGTGGGGAGTGATGGGAGTGGCGATGTGATGGAGAGTGGGGAGTGATGGAGAGTGGGAGTGATGGAGAGTGGGGATGATGGAGAGTGGGGAGTGATGGAGAGTGGGGAGTGATGGAGAGTGGGGAATGATGGAGAGTGGGGAGTGATGGAGAGTGGGGAGTGATGGAAGTGGAGATGATGGAGAGTGGGGAGTGATGAGTGTGGGGAGTGATGGAGTGTGTGGAGTGATGGAGAGTGGGGAATGATGGAGAGTGGGGGAGTGATGGAGAAGTGGGGAGTGATGGAGAGTGGGAATGATGGAGAGTGGGGAGTGATGGAGAGTGGGGAGTGATGGAGTGGGAATGATGGGAGTGGGGAGTGATGGAGAGTGGGGAGTGTTGGAGAGTGGGGAGTGATGGAGAGTGGGATGATGTAGAGTGGGGAGTGATGGAGGAGTGGGGGAATGATGGAGAGTGGGAGTGATGGAGAGTGGGGAATGATGGAGAGTGGGGATGATGGAGAGTGGGGGAATGAGGGGTGGGGAGTGATGGAGAGTGGGGAATGATGGGGAGTGGGGAGTGTGGAGAGTGGGGATGATGGAGAGTGGAATGATGGAGAGTGGGGAATGATGGAGAGTGGGAGTGATGGAGAGTGGGGAATGATGGAGAGTGGGGTGATGGAGAGTGGGGACTGATGGAGCGGAGGGGAGTGTGGAGAGTGGGGAATGGGAGAGTGGGGAGTGATGGAGAGTGGGGGATGGGGGGGGATGATGGAGAGTGGGGAAGATGGAGAGTGGGGAGTGATGGAGAGTGGGAGTGATGGAGAGTGGGGAATGATGGAGAGTGGGGAGTGATGGAGAGTGGGGGTGTGGAGAGTGGGGAGTGAGGAGTGGGAATGATGGGAGTGGTGAGTGAGGAGAGTGGGGAGTGATGGAGTGTGTGGAGTGATGGAGACAGGGGAATGCTGGAGAGTGGGATGATGGAGAGTGGGAATGATGGAGAGTGGGGAATGATGGAGAGTGGGGAGTGATGGAGTTGGGGAGGTGGGAGGTGGGGAGTGATGGAGAGTGGAATGATTGGGGTGTGGGTGATGGAGGATGTGGGGGAATGATGGAGAGTTGTGGGAGTGATGTAGAGTGGGGACTGATGGAGAGTGGGAGTGATGGAGAGGGGGGAGATGGAGAGTGGGGAATGATGGAGAGTGGGAATGATGGAGAGTGGGAATGATGGAGTGTGGGGAGTGATGGAGAGTGGGAGTGATGGAGAGTGGGGATGATGGAGAGTGGGGAGTGATGGAGAGTGGGGAGTGATGGAGAGTGGGGAGTGATGGAGAGTGTGGAGTGAGGAGAGTGGGGAATGATGGAGAGGGGAAGGATGGAAAGTGGGGAATGATGGAGAGTGGGGAATGATGGAGAGTGGGAATGATGGACAGTGGGGAATGATGGAGAGTGGGGAGTGATGGAGAGTGGGGAATGATGGAGATTGCGGAGTGATGGAGAGTGGGGAATGATGGAGAGTGGGGAATGATGGAGAGTGGGGAATGATGGGAGTGGGGAGTGATGGAGAGTGGGGAATGATGGAGTGATGGAGAGTGGGGAATGATGGAGAGTGGGGAATGATGGAGAGTGGGGAATGATGAAGGGTGGGGAATGATGGAGAGTGGGTTTGATGGAGAGTGGAGAGTGATGGAGAGTGGGGAAGTGATGGAGAGTGGGGAGTGATGGGAGAGTGGGGAGTGATGGAGATTGGGGAGTGATGGAGAGTGGGGAGTGATGGAGAGTGGGAATGATGGAGAGTGGGGAGTGATGGAGAGTGGGGAGTGATGGAGAGTGGGGATGATGGAGAGTGGGGATGATGGAGAGTGGGGAGTGATCGAGAGTGGGGAGTGATGGAGAGTGGGAGTGATGGAGAGTGGGAATGATGGAGAGTGGGGAGTGATGGAGAGTGGGGAGTGATGGAGAGTGGGGAATGATGGAGAGTGGGGGAAGATGGAGAGTGGGGAATGATGGAGAGTGGGGAGTGATGGAGAGATTGGAGTGATGGAGAGTGGGGAATGATGGAGAGTGGGGAGTGATGGAGAGTGAGAGTGATGGAGAGTGGGGAATGATGGAGAGTGCGGAATGATGGAGAGTGGGGATGATGGAGAGTGGGGAGTGATGGAGAGTGGGGAGTGAAGGAGGGTGGGGAGTGATGGAGAGTGGGAATGATGGAGAGTGGGGAATGATGGAGAGTGGGGAGTGATGGAGATTGGGGAATGATGGAGAGTGGGGAGTGATGGAGAGCGGGGATGGAGAGTGGGAGTGATGGAGAGTGGGAATGATGGAGAGTGGGGAATGATGGAGAGTAGGGAGTGATGGAGAGTGGGAGTGATGGAGAGTGGGGAGTGATGGAGTGTGGGGAAATGATGGGGAGTGGGGAATGATGGAGAGTGGGGAGTGATGGAGAGAGGGGAATGATGGAGAGTGGGGAGTGATGGAGAGTGGGGAATGATGGAGAGTGGGGAATGATGGAGAGTGGGGAATGATGGAGAGTGGGGAATGATGGAGAGTGGGGAGTGATGGAGCGTGGGGAATGATGTAGAGTGGGGAGTGATGGAGAGTGGGGAATGATGGAGAGTGGGGAATGATGGAGAGTGGGAAGTGATGGAGAGTGGGGAATGATGGAATGATGGAGAGTGGGAAGTGATGGAGAGTGGGGAATGATGGAGAGTGGGGAGTGATGGAGAGTGGGGAGTGCTGAGAATGGGGAATGATGCAGAGTGGGGAATGATGGAGAGTGGGGAGTGATGGAAAGGGAGGGAATGATGGAGAGTGGGGAGTGATGGAGAGTGGGGAGCGATGGAGAGTGGGGAATGATGAGAGTGGGGAGTGATGGAGAGTGGGGAGTGATGAGAGTGGGATGATGAGAGTGGGAATGATGGAGAGTGGGGATGGATGGAGAGTGGGGAGGATGGAGAGTGGGGAGTGATGGTGAGTGGGGAGTGATGGAGATGGGAGTGATGAGTGGGACTGACGGGGAGTGGGGAGTGATGGAGAGTGGGGAATGATGGAGAGTGGGAGTGATGGAGAGTGGGGAGTGATGGGGAGTGGGGAGTGATGGAGAGTGGGGAGTGATGGAGATTGGGGAATGAAGGAAAGTGGGGAGTGATGGAGAGTGGGAGTGATGGAGAGTGGGGAGTGATGGAGAGTGGGGAGTGATGGAGAGTGGGGCGTGATGGGAGTGGGGAATGATGGAGAGTGGGGAGGATGGAGAGTGGGGAGTGATGGAGAGTGGGGAGTGATGGAGAGTGGGGAGTGATGGAGAGTGGGGAGTGATGGAGAGTGGGGACTGATGGGAGAGTGGGGAATGATGAGAGTGGGGAGTGATGGAGAGTGGGGAATGATGGAGAGTGGGGAGTGATGGAGAGTGGGGAATGATGGAGAGTGGGGGAATGATTGAGAGTGGGGAATGATGAGAGTGGGAGGATGGAGAGTGGGAATGATGGAGAGTGGCGAGTGATGGAGAGTGGGGAGTGATGGAGAGTGGGAGTGATGGAGAGTGGGGAATGATGGAGAGTGGGGAATGATGGAGAGTGGGGAGTGATGGAGAGTGGGGAAAGATGGAGAGTGGGAGTGATGGAGAGTGGGGAGTGATGGAAAGTGGAGAATGATGAGAGTGGGGAGTGATGCAGTGTGGGGAGTGATGATGTGTGGAGTGATGGAGACTGGGGAATGCTGGAGAGTGGGGAGTGATGGAGAGTGGGGAATGATGGAGAGTGGGGAATGATGGAGAGTGGGGACTGATGGAGAGTGGGGAGTGATGAGAGTGGGGAATGATGGAGAGTGGGAGTGATGGAGAGTGGGGAGTGTTGGAGGAGTGGGGAGTGATGGAGAGTGGGGAATGATGTAGAGTGGGAGTGATGGAGAGTGGGGAATGATGGAGAGTGGGGAGTGATGGAGAGTGGGGAATGATGGAGAGTGGGGAATGATGGAGAGTGGGGAATGATGGAGAGTTGGGAGTGATGGAGAGTGGGGAATGATGGGGAGTGGGGAGTGTTGGAGAGTGGGGAATGATGCAGAGTGGGGACTGATGGAGAGTGGGAATGATGGAGAGTCGGGAGTGATGGAGAGTGGGGACTGATGGAGTGATGGAGAGTGGGGAATGATGGAGAGTGGGGAATGCTGGAGAGTGGGGAATGATGGAGGGTGGGGCATGATGGAGAAGTGGGGAATGATGGAGAGTGGAGAGTGATGGAGAGTGGGGAGTGATGGAGAGTGGGGAATGATGGAGAGTGGGGAGTGATGGAGAGGAAGGAGTGATGGAGAGTGGGAATGATGGAGAGTGGGGAATGATGGAAATTGGGGAATGATGGAGAGTGGGGAGTGATGGAGAGTGGGAGTGATGGAGAGTGCGGAGTGATGGAGAGTGGGAATGATGGAGAGTGGGGAATGATGGAGAGTGGGGAATGATGGAGAGTGGGGAGTGATGGAGATTGGGGATTGATGGAGTGTGGGGAGTGATGGAGAGTGGGGAATGTTGGAGAGTGGGGAGTGATGAGAGTGGGGAATGATGGAGAGTGGGGAATGATGGAGAGAGGGGAATGATGGAGAGTGGGGAGTGATGGAGAGTGGGGAGTGATGGAGAGTGGGGAATGATGGAGTGATGGAGAGTGGGGAATGATGGAGATTTGGGAGTGATGGAGAGTGGGGAGTGATGGAGAGTGGGGAGTGATGGAGAGTGGGGAATGATGGAGAGTGGGGAAGTGATGGAGAGTGGGGAGTGATGGAGAATGGGGAATGATGGAGAGTGGGGAAATTTGGAGAGTGGGGAATGATGGAGAGTGGGGAGTGATGGAGAGTGTGGAGTGATGGAGAGTGGGGAAGGATGGAGAGTGAGGAGTGATGGAGAGTGGGGAATGATAGTGCGGAATGATGGAGAGTGGGGAATGATGGAGAGTGGGGAGTGATGGAGAGTGGGGGAGTGATGGAGAGTGGGGAGTGATGGAGAGTGGGGAATGATGGAGAGTGGGGAATGATGGAGAGTGGGGAATGATGGAGAGCGGATTGATGGAGATTGGGGAATGATGGAGTGTGGGGAGTGATGGAGAATGGGAATGATGGAGAGTGGGGAGTGATGGAGAGTGTGGAATGATGGAGAGTGGGGAATGATGGAGAGTGGGGAATGATGGAGAGTGGGGAGTGATGGAGAGTGGGCAGTGATGGACAGTGGGGAATGATGGAGTGATGGAGAGTGGGGAATGATGGAGAGTTGGGAGTGATGGAGAGTGGGGAGTGATGGAGAGTGGGGAGTGATGGAGAGTGGGGTATGATGGAGAGTGGGGAATGATGGAGAGTGGGGAATGATGGAGAGTGGGGAATGATGGAGAGTGGGGAGAGATGTAGAGTGGGGAGTGATGGAGAGTCGGGAATGATGGAGAGTGGGGAATGATGGAGAGTGGGGAGTGATGGAGAGTGGGGAGTGATGGAGAGTGGGAATGATGGAGAGTGGGGAATGATGGAGAGTGGGGAATGATGGAGAGTGGGGAGTGATGGAGAGTGGGGAATGATGGAGAGTGGGGAATGATGGAGAGTGGGGAGTGATGGAGAGTGGGGAGTGATGGAGAGTGGGGAATGATGGAGAGTGGGGATTGATGGAGAGTGGGGAATGATGGAGAGTGGGGAGTGATGGAGAGTGGGAAATGATGGAAAGTGGGGAGTGATGGAGAGCGGGGAATGATGGAGAGTGGGGAGTGATGGAGAGTGGGGAGTGATGGAGAGTGGGGAATGATGGAGAGTGGGGAGTGATGGAGAGTGGGAAGTGATGGAGAGTGGGGAGTGATGGAGAGTGGGGAGTGATGGAGAGTGGGGAGTGATGGAGAGTGGGGAGTGATGGAGAGTGGGGAATGATGGAGAGTGGGGAGTGATGGAGAGTGGGGAGTGATGGAGAGTGGGGAATGATGGAGAGTGGGGAATGATGGAGAGTGGGGAGTGATGGAAAGTGGGGAGTGATGGAGAGTGGGGAGTGATGGAGAGTGGGGAATGATGGAGAGTGCGGAGTGATGGAGAGTGGCGAGTGATGGAGAGTGGGGAATGAGCGAGAGTGGGGAAAGATGGAGAGTGGGGAATGATAGAGAGTGGGGAGTGATGGAGAGATTGGAGTGATGGAGAGTGGGGAATGATGGAGAGTGGGGAGTGATGGAGAGTGAGGAGTGATGGAGAGTGGGGAATGATGGAGAGTGCGGAATGATGGAGAGTGGGGAATGATGGAGAGTGGGGAGTGATGGAGAGTAGGGAGTGATGGGGAGTAGGGAGTGATGGAGAGTGGGGAATGATGGAGAGTGGGGAATGATGGGGAGTGGGGAATGATGGAGAGTGGGGAGTGATGGAGAGAGGGGAATGATGGAGAGTGGGAAATGATGGAGAGTGGGGAATGATGGAGAGTGGGGAATGATGGAGAGTGGGGAATGATGGAGAGCGGGAAATGATGGAGAGTGGGGAGTGATGGAGAGTGGGGAGTGTTGGAGAGTGGGGAATGATGCAGAGTGGGGAATGATGGAGAGTGGGGAGTGATGGAGAGTGAGGAATAATGGAGAGTGGGGAGTGATGGAGAGTGGGGAGTGATGGAGAGTAGGGAATGATGGAGAGTGGGGAGTGATGGAGAGTGGGGAGTGATGGAGAGTGGGGAATGATGGAGAGTGGGGAATGATGGAGAGTGGGGAGTGATGGAGAGTGGGGAATGATGGAGAGTGGGGAGTGATGGAAAGGGGGGAATGATGGAGAGTGGGGAGTGATGGAGAGTGGGGAGTGATGGAGAGTGGGGACTGATGGAAAGTGGGGAGTGATGGAGAGTGGGGAATGATGGAGAGTGGGGAGTGATGGAGAGTGGGCAGTGATGGAGAGTGGGGAGTGATGGGGAGTGGGGAGTGATGGAGAGTGGGGAGTGATGGAGAGTGGGGAGTGATGGAGAGTGGGGAGTAATGGAGAGAGGGGAATGATGGAGAGTGGGGAGTGATGGAGAGTGGGGAGTGATGGGGAGTGGGGAATGATGGAGAGTGGGGAGTGATGGAGAGTGGGGAGTGATGGAGAGTGGGGAGTGATGGAGAGTGGGGAGTGATGGAGAGTGGGGAGTGATGGAGGGTGGGGAGTGATGGAGCGTGGGGACTGATGGAGAGTGGGGAGTGATGGAGAGTGGGGAATGATGGAGAGTGGGGAGTGATGGAGAGTGGGGAATGATGGAGAGTGGGGAATGATGGAAAGTGGGGAGTGATCGAGATTGGGGAATGATGGGGAGTGATGGAGAGTGGGGAGTGATCGAGAGTGGGGAGTGATGGAGAGTGGGAAATGATGGAGAGTGGGGAATGATGGAGACTGGGGAGTGATGGAGAGTCGGGAATGATGGAGAGTGGGGAGTGATTGAGAGTGGGGAGCGATGGAAAGTGGAGAATGATGGAGAGTGGGGAGTGATGCAGAGTGGGGAGTGATGGAGTGTGTGGAGTGATGGAGACTGGGGAATGCTGGAGAGTGGGGAGTGATGGAGAGTGGGGAATGATGGAGAGTGGGGAATGATGGAGAGTGGGGAGTGATGGAGAGTGGGGAGTGATGGAGAGTGGGGAATGATGGAGAGTGGGGAGGGATGGAGAGTGGGGAGTGATGGAGAGTGGGGAATGATGGAGAGTGGGGAGGGATGGAGAGTGGGGAATGATGGAGAGTGGAGACTGATGGAGAGTGGAGAATGATGGAGAGTGGGGAGTGATGGAGAGTGGGGAATGATGGAACGATGGAGAGTGGGGAATGATGGAGAGTGGGGAATGATGGAGAGTGGGGAATGATGGAGGGTGGGGAATGATGGAGAGTGGGGAATGATGGAGAGTGGAGAGTGATGGAGAGTGGGGAGTGATGGACAGTGGGGAATGATGGAGAGTGGGGAATGATGGAGAGTGGGGAGTGATGGAGAGTGGGGAGTGATGGAGAGTGGGAAGTGATGCAGAGTGGGGAGTGATGGAGAGTGGGGAATGATGGAGAGTGGGGAGTGATGGAGAGTGGGGAGTGATGGGGAGTGGGGAATGATGGAGAGTGGGGAGTGATGGAGAGTGGGGAATGATGGAGAGTGGGGAATGATGGAAAGTGGGAAGTGATGGTGAGTGGGGAATGATGGAGAGTGGGGAGTGATGGAGAGTGGGGAGTGTTGGAGAATGGGGAATGATGCAGATTCGGGAATGATGGAGAGTGGGGAGTGATGGAGAGGGAGGAATGATGGAGAGTGGGGAGTGATGGAGAGTGGGGAGTGATGGAGAGTGGGGAATGATGGAGAGTGGGGAGTGATGGAGAGTGGGGAGTGATGGAGAGTGGGGAATGATGGAGAGTGGGGAATGATGGAGAGTGGGGAGTGATGGAGAGTGGGGAATGATGGAGAGTGGGGAGTGATGGAGAGTGGGGAGGGATGGAGAGTGGGGCGTGATGGAGATTGGGGAGTGATGGAGAGTGGGGACTGATGGAGAGTGGGGAGTGATGGAGAGTGGGGAGTGATGGAGAGTGGGGAATGATGGAGAGTGGGGAGTGATGGAGAGAGGGGAGTGATGGGGAGTGGGGAGTGATGGGGAGTGGGGAGTGATGGAGAGTGGGGAATGAAGGAAAGTGGGGAGTGATGGAACGTGGGGAGTGATGGAGAGTGGGGAGTGATGGAGAGTGGGGAGTGATGGAGAGTGGGGAATGATGGAGAGTGGGGAGTGATGGAGAGTGGGGAGTGATGGGGAGTGGGGAATGATGGAGAGTGGGGAGTGATGGAGAGTGGGGAGTGATGGAGAGTGGGGAGTGATGGAGAGTGGGGAGTGATGGAGAGTGGGGACTGATGGAGAGTGGGGACTGATGGAGAGTGGGGAATGATGGAGAGTGGGGAGTGATGGAGAGTGGGGAATGATGGAGAGTGGGGAGTGATGGAGAGTGGGGAATGATGGAGAGTGGCGAGTGATGGAGAGTGGGAGTGATGGAGAGTGGGGAGTGATGGAGAGTGGGGAATGATGGAGAGTGGGGAATGATGGAGAGTGGGGAGTGATGGAGAGTGGGGAAAGATGGAGAGTGGGGAGTGATGGAGAGTGGGGAGTGATGGAAAGTGGAGAATGATGGAGAGTGGGGAGTGATGCAGAGTGGGGTGTGATGGAGTGTGTGGAGTGATGGAGACTGGGGAATGCTGGAGAGTGGGGAGTGATGGAGAGTGGGGAATGATGGAGAGTGGGGAATGATGGAGAGTGGGGAGTGATGGAGAGTGGGGAGTGATGGAGAGTGGGGAATGATGGAGAGTGGGGAGTGATGGAGAGTGGGGAGTGATGGAGAGTGGGGAGTGATGGAGAGTGGGGAATGATGGAGAGTGGGGAATGATGGAGAGTGGGGAGTGATGGAGAGTGGGGAGTGATGGAGAGTGGGGAGTGATGGAGAGTGGGGAATGATGGAGAGTGGGGAGTGATGGAGAGTGGGGAATGATGGAGAGTGGGGAATGATGGAGAGTGGGGAATGATGGAGAGTCGGGCATGATGGAGAGTGGGGAGTGATGGAGAGTCGGGATTGATGGAGAGTGGGGAATGATGGAGAGTGGGGAATGATGGAGAGTGGGGAGTGATGGAGAGTGGGGAGTGATGGAGAGTGGGGAGTGATGGAGAGTGGGGAGTGATGGAGAGTGGGGAGTGATGGAGAGTGGGGAATGATTGGGAGTGGGGAATGATGGAGAGTGGGGAATGATGGAGAGTGGGGAATGATGGAGAGTGGGGAATGATGGATAGTGGGGAATGATGGAGAGTGGGGAGTGATGGAGAGTGGGTATGATGGGGAGTGGGGAGTGATGGGGAGTCGGGAATGATGCAGAGTGGGGACTGATGGAGAGTGGGGAATGATGGAGAGTGGGGAGTGATGGAGAGTGGGGAATGATGGAGTGATGGAGAGTGGGGAATGATGGAGAGTGGGGAATGATGGAGAGTGGGGAATGATGGAGGGTGGGGAATGATGGAGAGTGGGGAATGATGGAGAGTGGAGAGTGATGGAGAGTGGGGAGTGATGGAGAGTGGGGAATGATGGAGAGTGGGGAATGATGGAGAGTGGGGAGTGATGGAGAGTGGGGAGTGATGGAGAGTGGGAAGTGATGGAGAGTGGGGAGTGATGGAGAGTGGGGAATGATGGAGAGTGGGGACTGATGGAGAGTGGGGAGTGATGGGGAGTGGGGAATGATGGAGAGTGGGGAAAGATGGAGAGTGGGGAATGATGGAGAGTGGGGAGTGATGGAGAGTGGGGAGTGATGGAGAGTGTGGAGTGATGGAGAGTGGGGAATGATGGAGAGTGGGGAGTGATGGAGAGGAAGGAGTGATGGAGAGTGGGGAATGATGGAGAGTGGGGAATGATGGAGAGTGGGGAATGATGGAGAGTGGGGAGTGATGGAGAGTGGGGAGTGATGGAGAGTGGGGAGTGATGGAGAGTGGGAATGATGGAGAGTGGGGAATGATGGAGAGTGGGGAATGATGGAGAGTGGGGAGTGATGGAGAGTGGGGAGTGATGGAGAGTGGGGAATGATGGAGAGTGGGGAGGGATGGAGAGTGGGGAGTGATGGAGAGTGGGGAATGATGGAGAGTGGGGAGGGATGGAGAGTGGGGAATGATGGAGAGTGGAGACTGATGGAGAGTGGAGAATGATGGAGAGTGGGGAGTGATGGAGAGTGGGGAATGATGGAACGATGGAGAGTGGGGAATGATGGAGAGTGGGGAATGATGGAGAGTGGGGAATGATGGAGGGTGGGGAATGATGGAGAGTGGGGAATGATGGAGAGTGGAGAGTGATGGAGAGTGGGGAGTGATGGAGAGTGGGGAATGATGGAGAGTGGGGAATGATGGAGAGTGGGGAGTGATGGAGAGTGGGGAGTGATGGAGAGTGGGAAGTGATGGAGAGTGGGGAGTGATGGAGAGTGGGGAATGATGGAGAGTGGGGACTGATGGAGAGTGGGGAGTGATGGGGAGTGGGGAATGATGGAGAGTGGGGAAAGATGGAGAGTGGGGAATGATGGAGAGTGGGGAATGATGGAGAGTGGGGAATGATGGATAGTGGGGAATGATGGAGAGTGGGGAGTGATGGAGAGTGGGTATGATGGGGAGTGGGGAGTGATGGGGAGTCGGGAATGATGCAGAGTGGGGACTGATGGAGAGTGGGGAATGATGGAGAGTGGGGAGTGATGGAGAGTGGGGAATGATGGAGTGATGGAGAGTGGGGAATGATGGAGAGTGGGGAATGATGGAGAGTGGGGAATGATGGAGGGTGGGGAATGATGGAGAGTGGGGAATGATGGAGAGTGGAGAGTGATGGAGAGTGGGGAGTGATGGAGAGTGGGGAATGATGGAGAGTGGGGAATGATGGAGAGTGGGGAGTGATGGAGAGTGGGGAGTGATGGAGAGTGGGAAGTGATGGAGAGTGGGGAGTGATGGAGAGTGGGGAATGATGGAGAGTGGGGACTGATGGAGAGTGGGGAGTGATGGGGAGTGGGGAATGATGGAGAGTGGGGAAAGATGGAGAGTGGGGAATGATGGAGAGTGGGGAGTGATGGAGAGTGGGGAGTGATGGAGAGTGTGGAGTGATGGAGAGTGGGGAATGATGGAGAGTGGGGAGTGATGGAGAGGAAGGAGTGATGGAGAGTGGGGAATGATGGAGAGTGGGGAATGATGGAGAGTGGGGAATGATGGAGAGTGGGGAGTGATGGAGAGTGGGGAGTGATGGAGAGTGGGGAGTGATGGAGAGTGGGAATGATGGAGAGTGGGGAGTGATGGAGAGTGGGGAATGATGGAGAGTGGGGAGTGATGGAGAGTGGGGAGTGATGGAGAGTGGGGAATGATGGAGAGTGGGGAGGGATGGAGAGTGGGGAGTGATGGAGAGTGGGGAATGATGGAGAGTGGGGAGGGATGGAGAGTGGGGAATGATGGAGAGTGGAGACTGATGGAGAGTGGAGAATGATGGAGAGTGGGGAGTGATGGAGAGTGGGGAATGATGGAACGATGGAGAGTGGGGAATGATGGAGAGTGGGGAATGATGGAGAGTGGGGAATGATGGAGGGTGGGGAATGATGGAGAGTGGGGAATGATGGAGAGTGGAGAGTGATGGAGAGTGGGGAGTGATGGACAGTGGGGAATGATGGAGAGTGGGGAATGATGGAGAGTGGGGAGTGATGGAGAGTGGGGAGTGATGGAGAGTGGGAAGTGATGCAGAGTGGGGAGTGATGGAGAGTGGGGAATGATGGAGAGTGGGGAGTGATGGAGAGTGGGGAGTGATGGGGAGTGGGGAATGATGGAGAGTGGGGAGTGATGGAGAGTGGGGAATGATGGAGAGTGGGGAATGATGGAAAGTGGGAAGTGATGGTGAGTGGGGAATGATGGAGAGTGGGGAGTGATGGAGAGTAGGGAGTGTTGGAGAATGGGGAATGATGCAGATTCGGGAATGATGGAGAGTGGGGAGTGATGGAGAGGGAGGAATGATGGAGAGTGGGGAGTGATGGAGAGTGGGGAGTGATGGAGAGTGGGGAATGATGGAGAGTGGGGAGTGATGGAGAGTGGGGAGTGATGGAGAGTGGGGAATGATGGAGAGTGGGGAATGATGGAGAGTGGGGAGTGATGGAGAGTGGGGAATGATGGAGAGTGGGGAGTGATGGAGAGTGGGGAGGGATGGAGAGTGGGGCGTGATGGAGATTGGGGAGTGATGGAGAGTGGGGACTGATGGAGAGTGGGGAGTGATGGAGAGTGGGGAGTGATGGAGAGTGGGGAATGATGGAGAGTGGGGAGTGATGGAGAGTGGGGAGTGATGGGGAGTGGGGAGTGATGGGGAGTGGGGAGTGATGGAGAGTGGGGAATGAAGGAAAGTGGGGAGTGATGGAACGTGGGGAGTGATGGAGAGTGGGGAGTGATGGAGAGTGGGGAGTGATGGAGAGTGGGGAATGATGGAGAGTGGGGAGTGATGGAGAGTGGGGAGTGATGGGGAGTGGGGAATGATGGAGAGTGGGGAGTGATGGAGAGTGGGGAGTGATGGAGAGTGGGGAGTGATGGAGAGTGGGGAGTGATGGAGAGTGGGGACTGATGGAGAGTGGGGACTGATGGAGAGTGGGGAATGATGGAGAGTGGGGAGTGATGGAGAGTGGGGAATGATGGAGAGTGGGGAGTGATGGAGAGTGGGGAATGATGGAGAGTTGTGAATGATGGAGAGTGGGGAATGATGGAGAGTGGGGAGTGATGGAGAGTGGGGAATGATGGAGAGTGGCGAGTGATGGAGAGTGGGAGTGATGGAGAGTGGGGAGTGATGGAGAGTGGGGAATGATGGAGAGTGGGGAATGATGGAGAGTGGGGAGTGATGGAGAGTGGGGAAAGATGGAGAGTGGGGAGTGATGGAGAGTGGGGAGTGATGGAAAGTGGAGAATGATGGAGAGTGGGGAGTGATGCAGAGTGGGGTGTGATGGAGTGTGTGGAGTGATGGAGACTGGGGAATGCTGGAGAGTGGGGAGTGATGGAGAGTGGGGAATGATGGAGAGTGGGGAATGATGGAGAGTGGGGAGTGATGGAGAGTGGGGAGTGATGGAGAGTGGGGAATGATGGAGAGTGGGGAGTGATGGAGAGTGGGGAGTGATGGAGAGTGGGGAGTGATGGAGAGTGGGGAATGATGGAGAGTGGGGAATGATGGAGAGTGGGGAGTGATGGAGAGTGGGGAGTGATGGAGAGTGGGGAGTGATGGAGAGTGGGGAATGATGGAGAGTGGGGAGTGATGGAGAGTGGGGAATGATGGAGAGTGGGGAATGATGGAGAGTGGGGAATGATGGAGAGTCGGGCATGATGGAGAGTGGGGAGTGATGGAGAGTCGGGAGTGATGGAGAGTGGGGAATGATGGAGAGTGGGGAATGATGGAGAGTGGGGAGTGATGGAGAGTGGGGAGTGATGGAGAGTGGGGAGTGATGGAGAGTGGGGAGTGATGGAGAGTGGGGAGTGATGGAGAGTGGGGAATGATTGGGAGTGGGGAATGATGGAGAGTTGGGAATGATGGAGAGTGGGGAATGATGGAGAGTGGGGAATGATGGATAGTGGGGAATGATGGAGAGTGGGGAGTGATGGAGAGTGGGTATGATGGGGAGTGGGGAGTGATGGGGAGTCGGGAATGATGCAGAGTGGGGACTGATGGAGAGTGGGGAATGATGGAGAGTGGGGAGTGATGGAGAGTGGGGAATGATGGAGTGATGGAGAGTGGGGAATGATGGAGAGTGGGGAATGATGGAGAGTGGGGAATGATGGAGGGTGGGGAATGATGGAGAGTGGGGAATGATGGAGAGTGGAGAGTGATGGAGAGTGGGGAGTGATGGAGAGTGGGGAATGATGGAGAGTGGGGAATGATGGAGAGTGGGGAGTGATGGAGAGTGGGGAGTGATGGAGAGTGGGAAGTGATGGAGAGTGGGGAGTGATGGAGAGTGGGGAATGATGGAGAGTGGGGACTGATGGAGAGTGGGGAGTGATGGGGAGTGGGGAATGATGGAGAGTGGGGAAAGATGGAGAGTGGGGAATGATGGAGAGTGGGGAGTGATGGAGAGTGGGGAGTGATGGAGAGTGTGGAGTGATGGAGAGTGGGGAATGATGGAGAGTGGGGAGTGATGGAGAGGAAGGAGTGATGGAGAGTGGGGAATGATGGAGAGTGGGGAATGATGGAGAGTGGGGAATGATGGAGAGTGGGGAGTGATGGAGAGTGGGGAGTGATGGAGAGTGGGGAGTGATGGAGAGTGGGAATGATGGAGAGTGGGGAATGATGGAGAGTGGGGAATGATGGAGAGTGGGGAGTGATGGAGATTGGGGAATGATGGAGTGTGGGGAGTGATGGAGAGTGGGGAATGTTGGAGAGTGGGGAGTGATGGAGAGTGGGGAATGATGGAGAGTGGGGAATGATGGAGAGAGGGGAGTGATGGAGAGTGGGGAGTGATGGAGAGTGGGGAATGATGGAGTGATGGAGAGTGGGGAATGATGGAGATTTGGGAGTGATGGAGAGTGGGGAGTGATGGAGTGTGGGGAGTGATGGAGAGTGGGGAATGATGGAGAGTGGGGAGTGATGGAGAGTGGGGAGTGATGGAGAATGGGGAATGATGGAGAGTGGGGAAAGGTGGAGAGTGGGGAAGGATGGAGAGTGGGAACTGATGGAGAGTGGGGAGTGATGGAGAGTGGGGAATGATGGAGAGTGGGGAGTGATGGAGAGTGGGGAATGATGGAGAGTGGGGAGTGATGGAAAGTGGGGAGTGATCGAAAGTGGGGAATGATGGGGAGTGATGGAGAGTGGGGAGTGATGGAGAATGGGGAGTGATGGAGAGTGGGAAATGATGGAGAGTGGGGAATGATGGAGACTGGTGAGTGATGGAGAGTGGGGAATGATGGAGAGTGGGGAGTGATTGAGAGTGGGGAGTGATGGAAAGTGGAGAATGATGGAGAGTGGGGAGTGATGCAGAGTGGGGAGTGATGGAGTGTGTGGAGTGATGGAGACTGGGGAATGCTGGAGAGTGGGGAGTGATGGAGAGTGGGGAATGATGGAGAGTGGGGAATGATGGAGAGTGGGGAGTGATGGAGAGTGGGGAGTGATGGAGAGTGGGGAATGATGGAGAGTGGGGAGTGATGGAGAGTGGGGAGTGATGGAGAGTGGGGAGTGATGGAGAGTCGGGAATGATGGAGAGTGGGGAATGATGGGGAGTGGGGAATGATGGAGAGTGGGGAGTGATGGAGAGTGGGGAATGATGGAGAGTGGGGAATGATGGAGAGTGGGGAATGATGGAGAGTGGGGAATGATGGAGAGTGGGGAGTGATGGAGAGTGGGGAGTGATGGAGAGTGGGGAATGATGGAGAGTGGGGAATGATGGAGAGTGGGGAGTGATGGAGAGTGAGGAGTGATGGAGAGTGGGGAGTGATGGAGAGTGGGGAGTGATGGAGAGTGGGGAGTGATGGAGAGTGGGGAATGATGGAGAGCGGGGAATGATGGAGAGTGGGGAATGATGGAGAGTGGGGAATGATGGAGAGTGGGGAGTGATGGAGAGTGGGGAATGATGGAGAGTGGGGAGGGATGGAGAGTGGGGAATGATGGAGAGTGGAGACTGATGGAGAGTGGAGAATGATGGAGAGTGGGTAGTGATGGAGAGTGGGGAATGATGGAATGATGGAGAGTGGGGAATGATGGAGAGTGGGGAATGATGGAGAGTGGGGAATGATGGAGGGTGGGGAATGATGGAGAGTGGGGAATGATGGAGAGTGGAGAGTGATGGAGAGTGGGGAGTGATGGAGAGTGGGGAATGATGGAGAGTGGGGAATGATGGAGAGTGGGGAGTGATGGAGAGTGGGGAGTGATGGAGAGTGGGAAGTGATGGAGAGTGGGGAGTGATGGAGAGTGGGGAATGATGGAGAGTGGGGAGTGGTGGAGAGTGGGGAGTGATGGGGAGTGGGGAATGATGGAGAGTGGGGAAAGATGGAGAGTGGGGAATGATGGACAGTGGGGAGTGATGGAGAGTGGGGAGTGATGGAGAGTGTGGAGTGATGGAGAGTGGGGAATGATGGAGAGTGGGGAGTGATGGAGAGGAGGAGTGATGGAGAGTGGGGAATGATTGAGATTGGGGAATGATGGAGAGTGGGGAATGATGGAGAGTGGGGAGTGATGGAGAGTGTGGAGTGATGGAGAGTGGGGAGTGATGGAGAGTGGGAATGATGGAGAATGGGGAATGATGGAGAGTGGGGAATGATGGAGAGTGGGGAGTGATGGAGATTGGGGAATGATGGAGTGTGGGGAGTGATGGAGAGTGGGGAATGATGGAGAGTGGGGAGTGATGGAGAGTGGGGAATGATGGAGAGTGGGGAATGATGGAGAGTGGGGAATGATGGAGAGTGGGGAGTGATGGAGAGTGGGGAATGATGGACAGCGGGGATTGATGGAGAGTGGGGAATGATGGAGAGTGGGGAGTGATGGAGAGTGGGGAGTGATGGAGAGCGGGGAATGATGGAGAGTGGGGAGTGATGGAGAGTGGGGAGTGATGGAGAGTGGGGAATGATGGAGAGTGGGGAGTGATGGAGAGTGTGAAGTGATGGAGAGTGGGGAGTGATGGAGAGTGGGGAGTGATGGAGAGTGGGGAGTGATGGAGAGAGGGGAGTGATGGAGAGTGGGGAATGATGGAGAGTGGGGAGTGATGGAGATTGGGGAGTGGTGGAGAGTGGGGAGTGATGGAGAGTGGGGAGTGATGGAGAGTGGGAATGATGGAGAGTGGGGAATGATGGAGAGTGGGGAATGATGGAGAGTGGGTAGTGATGGAGAGTGGGGAATGATGGAATGATGGAGAGTGGGGAATGATGGAGAGTGGGGAATGATGGAGAGTGGGGAATGATGGAGGGTGGGGAATGATGGAGAGTGGGGAATGATGGAGAGTGGAGAGTGATGGAGAGTGGGGAGTGATGGAGAGTGGGGAATGATGGAGAGTGGGGAATGATGGAGAGTGGGGAGTGATGGAGAGTGGGGAGTGATGGAGAGTGGGAAGTGATGGAGAGTGGGGAGTGATGGAGAGTGGGGAATGATGGAGAGTGGGGAGTGGTGGAGAGTGGGGAGTGATGGGGAGTGGGGAATGATGGAGAGTGGGGAAAGATGGAGAGTGGGGAATGATGGACAGTGGGGAGTGATGGAGAGTGGGGAGTGATGGAGAGTGTGGAGTGATGGAGAGTGGGGAATGATGGAGAGTGGGGAGTGATGGAGAGGAGGAGTGATGGAGAGTGGGGAATGATGGAGAGTGGGGAATGATGGAGAGTGGGGAATGATGGAGAGTGGGGAGTGATGGAGAGTGTGGAGTGATGGAGAGTGGGGAGTGATGGAGAGTGGGAATGATGGAGAATGGGGAATGATGGAGAGTGGGGAATGATGGAGAGTGGGGAGTGATGGAGATTGGGGAATGATGGAGTGTGGGGAGTGATGGAGAGTGGGGAATGATGGAGAGTGGGGAGTGATGGAGAGTGGGGAATGATGGAGAGTGGGGAATGATGGAGAGTGGGGAATGATGGAGAGTGGGGAGTGATGGAGAGTGGGGAATGATGGACAGCGGGGATTGATGGAGAGTGGGGAATGATGGAGAGTGGGGAGTGATGGAGAGTGGGGAGTGATGTAGAGCGGGGAATGATGGAGAGTGGGGAGTGATGGAGAGTGGGGAGTGATGGAGAGTGGGGAATGATGGAGAGTGGGGAATGATGGAGAGTGGGAAGTGATGGAGAGTGGGGAGTGATGGAGAGTGGGGAGTGATGGAGAGTGGGGAGTGATGGAGAGAGGGGAGTGATGGAGAGTGGGGAATGATGGAGAGTGGCGAGTGATGGAGAGTGGGGAGTGATGGAGAGTGGGGAATGATGGAGAGTGGGGAATGATGGAGAGTGGGGAGTGATGGAGTGTGGGGAGTGATGGAGAGTGGGGAGTGATGGAGAGTGGGGAATGATGGAGAGTGCGGAGTGATGGAGAGTGGGGAGTGATGGAGAGTGGGGAATGATCGAGAGTGGGGAAAGATGGAGAGTGGGGAATGATAGAGAGTGGGGAGTGATGGAGAGATTGGAGTGATGGAGAGTGGGGAATGATGGAGAGTGGGGATTGATGGAGAGTGAGGAGTGATGGAGAGTGGGGAATGATGGAGAGTGCTGAATGATGGAGAGAGGGGAATGATGGAGAGTGGGGAGTGGTGGAGAGTGGGGAGTGATGGAGAGTGGGGAGTGATGGAGAGTGGGAATGATGGAGAGTGGGGAATGATGGAGAGTGGGGAATGATGGAGAGTGGGAGTGATGGAGATTGGGGAATGATGGAGAGTGGGGAGTGATGGAGAGTGGGGAATGATGGAGAGTGGGGAGTGATGGAGAGTGGGGAATGATGGAGAGTGGGGAATGGTGGAGAGTGGGGAGTGATGGAGAGTAGGGAGTGATGGAGAGTGGGAAGTGATGGAGAGTGGGGAGTGATGGAGAGTGGGGAATGATGGGGAGTGAGGAATGATGGAGAGTGGGGAGTGATGGAGAGAGGGGAATGATGGAGAGTGGGGAGTGATGGAGAGTGGGAAATGATGGAGAGTGGGGAATGATGGAGAGTGGGGAATGATGGAGAGTGGGGAATGATGGAGAGTGGGGAATGATGGAGAGTGGGGAGTGATGGAGAGTGGGGAGTGATGGAGAGTGGGGAATGATGGAGAGTGGGGAATGATGGAGAGTGGGGAATGATGGAGAGTGGGGAATGATGGAGAGTGGGGAGTGATGGAGAGTGGGGAGTGTTGGAGAGTGGGGAATGATGCAGAGTGGGGAATGATGGAGAGTGGGGAGTGATGGAGAGTGAGGAATGATGGAGAGTGGGGAGTGATGGAGAGTGGGGAGTGATGGAGAGTAGGGAATGATGGAGAGTGGGGAGTGATGGAGAGTGGGGAGTGATGGAGAGTGGGGAATGATGGAGAGTGGGGAATGATGGAGAGTGGGGAGTGATGGAGAGTGGGGAGTGATGGAGAGTGGGGAATGATGGAGAGTGGGGAATGATGGAGAGTGGGGAGTGATGGAGAGTGAGGAGTGATGGAGAGTGGGGAGTGACGGAGAGTGGGGAGTGATGGAGAGTGGGGAGTGATGGAGAGTGGGGAATGATGGAGAGTGGGGAATGATGGAGAGTGGGGAATGATGGAGAGTGGGGAATGATGGAGAGTGGGGAATGATGGAGAGTGGGGAGTGATGGAGAGTGGGGAATGATGGAGAGTGGGGAGGGATGGAGAGTGGGGAATGATGGAGAGTGGAGACTGATGGAGAGTGGAGAATGATGGAGAGTGGGTAGTGATGGAGAGTGGGGAATGATGGAATGATGGAGAGTGGGGAATGATGGAGAGTGGGGAATGATGGAGAGTGGGGAATGATGGAGGGTGGGGAATGATGGAGAGTGGGGAATGATGGAGAGTGGAGAGTGATGGAGAGTGGGGAGTGATGGAGAGTGGGGAATGATGGAGAGTGGGGAATGATGGAGAGTGGGGAGTGATGGAGAGTGGGGAGTGATGGAGAGTGGGAAGTGATGGAGAGTGGGGAGTGATGGAGAGTGGGGAATGATGGAGAGTGGGGAGTGGTGGAGAGTGGGGAGTGATGGGGAGTGGGGAATGATGGAGAGTGGGGAAAGATGGAGAGTGGGGAATGATGGACAGTGGGGAGTGATGGAGAGTGGGGAGTGATGGAGAGTGTGGAGTGATGGAGAGTGGGGAATGATGGAGAGTGGGGAGTGATGGAGAGGAGGAGTGATGGAGAGTGGGGAATGATGGAGAGTGGGGAATGATGGAGAGTGGGGAATGATGGAGAGTGGGGAGTGATGGAGAGTGTGGAGTGATGGAGAGTGGGGAGTGATGGAGAGTGGGAATGATGGAGAATGGGAATGATGGAGAGTGGGGAATGATGGAGAGTGGGGAGTGATGGAGATTGGGGAATGATGGAGTGTGGGGAGTGATGGAGAGTGGGGAATGATGGAGAGTGGGGAGTGATGGAGAGTGGGGAATGATGGAGAGTGGGGAGTGATGGAGAGTGGGGAGTGATGGAGAGTGGGGAATGATGGAGAGTGGGGAATGATGGAGAGTGGGGAGTGATGGAGAGTGGGGAGTGATGGAGAGTGGGGAGTGATGGAGAGTGGGGAATGATGGAGAGTGCGGAGTGATGGAGAGTGGGGAGTGATGGAGAGTGGGGAATGATCGAGAGTGGGGAAAGATGGAGAGTGGGAATGATAGAGAGTGGGGAGTGATGGAGAGATTGGAGTGATGGAGAGTGGGGAATGATGGAGAGTGGGGAGTGATGGAGAGTGAGGAGTGATGGAGAGTGGGGAATGATGGAGAGTGCGGAATGATGGAGAGAGGGGAATGATGGAGAGTGGGGAGTGGTGGAGAGTGGGGAGTGATGGAGAGTGGGGAGTGATGGAGAGTGGGAATGATGGAGAGTGGGGAATGATGGAGAGTGGGGAATGATGGAGAGTGGGTAGTGATGGAGAATGGGGAATGATGGAATGATGGAGAGTGGGGAATGATGGAGAGTGGGGAATGATGGAGAGTGGGGACTGATGGAGGGTGGGGAATGATGGAGAGTGGGGAATGATGGAGAGTGGAGAGTGATGGAGAGTGGGGAATGATGGAGAGTGGGGAGTGATGGAGAGTGGGGAATGATGGAGAGTGGGGAATGGTGGAGAGTGGGGAGTGATGGAGAGTAGGGAGTGATGGAGAGTGGGAAGTGATGGAGAGTGGGGAGTGATGGAGAGTGGGGAATGATGGGGAGTGAGGAATGATGGAGAGTGGGGAGTGATGGAGAGAGGGGAATGATGGAGAGTGGGGAGTGATGGAGAGTGGGAAATGATGGAGAGTGGGAATGATGGAGAGTGGGGAATGATGGAGAGTGGGGAATGATGGAGAGTGGGGAATGATGGAGAGTGGGGAGTGATGGAGAGTGGGGAGTGATGGAGAGTGGGGAATGATGGAGAGTGGGGAATGATGGAGAGTGGGGAATGATGGAGAGTGGGGAGTGATGGAGAGTGGGGAGTGTTGGAGAGTGGGGAATGATGCAGAGTGGGGAATGATGGAGAGTGGGGAGTGATGGAGAGTGAGGAATGATGGAGAGTGGGGAGTGATGGAGAGTGGGGAGTGATGGAGAGTAGGGAATGATGGAGAGTGGGGAGTGATGGAGAGTGGGGAGTGATGGAGAGTGGGGAATGATGGAGAGTGGGGAATGATGGAGAGTGGGGAGTGATGGAGAGTGGGGAGTGATGGAGAGTGGGGAATGATGGAGAGTGGGGAATGATGGAGAGTGGGGAGTGATGGAGAGTGGGGAATGATGGAGAGTGGGGAATGATGGAGAGTGGGGAATGATGGAGAGTGGGGAATGATGGAGAGTGGGGAATGATGGAGAGTGGGGAGTGATGGAGAGTGGGGAATGATGGAGAGTGGGGAGGGATGGAGAGTGGGGAATGATGGAGAGTGGAGACTGATGGAGAGTGGAGAATGATGGAGAGTGGGTAGTGATGGAGAGTGGGGAATGATGGAATGATGGAGAGTGGGGAATGATGGAGAGTGGGGAATGATGGAGAGTGGGGAATGATGGAGGGTGGGGAATGATGGAGAGTGGGGAATGATGGAGAGTGGAGAGTGATGGAGAGTGGGGAGTGATGGAGAGTGGGGAATGATGGAGAGTGGGGAATGATGGAGAGTGGGGAGTGATGGAGAGTGGGGAGTGATGGAGAGTGGGAAGTGATGGAGAGTGGGGAGTGATGGAGAGTGGGGAATGATGGAGAGTGGGGAGTGGTGGAGAGTGGGGAGTGATGGGGAGTGGGGAATGATGGAGAGTGGGGAAAGATGGAGAGTGGGGAATGATGGACAGTGGGGAGTGATGGAGAGTGGGGAGTGATGGAGAGTGTGGAGTGATGGAGCGTGGGGAATGATGGAGAGTGGGGAGTGATGGAGAGGAGGAGTGATGGAGAGTGGGGAATGATGGAGAGTGGGGAATGATGGAGAGTGGGGAATGATGGAGAGTGGGGAGTGATGGAGAGTGTGGAGTGATGGAGAGTGGGGAGTGATGGAGAGTGGGAATGATGGAGAATGGGGAATGATGGAGAGTGGGGAATGATGGAGAGTGGGGAGTGATGGAGATTGGGGAATGATGGAGTGTGGGGAGTGATGGAGAGTGGGGAATGATGGAGAGTGGGGAGTGATGGAGAGTGGGGAATGATGGAGAGTGGGGAATGATGGAGAGTGGGGAATGATGGAGAGTGGGGAGTGATGGAGAGTGGGGAATGATGGACAGCGGGGATTGATGGAGAGTGGGGAATGATGGAGAGTGGGGAGTGATGGACAGTGGGGAGTGATGGAGAGCGGGGAATGATGGAGAGTGGGGAGTGATGGAGAGTGGGGAGTGATGGAGAGTGGGGAATGATGGAGAGTGGGGAGTGATGGAGAGTGGGAAGTGATGGAGAGTGGGGAGTGATGGAGAGTGGGGAGTGATGGAGAGTGGGGAGTGATGGAGAGAGGGGAGTGATGGAGAGTGGGGAATGATGGAGAGTGGGGAGTGATGGAGAGTGGGGAGTGATGGAGAGTGGGGAATGATGGAGAGTGGGGAATGATGGAGAGTGGGGAGTGATGGAGAGTGGGGAGTGATGGAGAGTGGGGAGTGATGGAGAGTGGGGAATGATGGAGAGTGCGGAGTGATGGAGAGTGGGGAGTGATGGAGAGTGGGGAATGATCGAGAGTGGGGAAAGATGGAGAGTGGGGAATGATAGAGAGTGGGGAGTGATGGAGAGATTGGAGTGATGGAGAGTGGGGAATGATGGAGAGTGGGGAGTGATGGAGAGTGAGGAGTGATGGAGAGTGGGGAATGATGGAGAGTGCGGAATGATGGAGAGAGGGGAATGATGGAGAGTGGGGAGTGGTGGAGAGTGGGGAGTGATGGAGAGTGGGGAGTGATGGAGAGTGGGAATGATGGAGAGTGGGGAATGATGGAGAGTGGGGAATGATGGAGAGTGGGTAGTGATGGAGAGTGGGGAATGATGGAATGATGGAGAGTGGGGAATGATGGAGAGTGGGGAATGATGGAGAGTGGGGAATGATGGAGGGTGGGGAATGATGGAGAGTGGGGAATGATGGAGAGTGGAGAGTGATGGAGAGTGGGGAGTGATGGAGAGTGGGGAATGATGGAGAGTGGGGAATGATGGAGAGTGGGGAGTGATGGAGAGTGGGGAGTGATGGAGAGTGGGAAGTGATGGAGAGTGGGGAGTGATGGAGAGTGGGGAATGATGGAGAGTGGGGAGTGGTGGAGAGTGGGGAGTGATGGGGAGTGGGGAATGATGGAGAGTGGGGAAAGATGGAGAGTGGGGAATGATGGACAGTGGGGAGTGATGGAGAGTGGGGAGTGATGGAGAGTGTGGAGTGATGGAGAGTGGGGAATGATGGAGAGTGGGGAGTGATGGAGAGGAAGAGTGATGGAGAGTGGGGAATGATGGAGAGTGGGGAATGATGGAGAGTGGGGAATGATGGAGAGTGGGGAGTGATGGAGAGTGTGGAGTGATGGAGAGTGGGGAGTGATGGAGAGTGGGAATGATGGAGAATGGGGAATGATGGAGAGTGGGGAATGATGGAGAGTGGGGAGTGATGGAGATTGGGGAATGATGGAGTGTGGGGAGTGATGGAGAGTGGGGAATGATGGAGAGTGGGGAGTGATGGAGAGTGGGGAATGATGGAGAGTGGGGAATGATGGAGAGTGGGGAATGATGGAGAGTGGGGAGTGATGGAGAGTGGGGAATGATGGACAGCGGGGATTGATGGAGAGTGGGGAATGATGGAGAGTGGGGAGTGATGGAGAGTGGGGAGTGATGGAGAGCGGGGAATGATGGAGAGTGGGGAGTGATGGAGAGTGGGGAGTGATGGAGAGTGGGGAATGATGGAGAGTGGGGAGTGATGGAGAGTGGGAAGTGATGGAGAGTGGGGAGTGATGGAGAGTGGGGAGTGATGGAGAGTGGGGAGTGATGGAGAGAGGGGAGTGATGGAGAGTGGGGAATGATGGAGAGTGGCGAGTGATGGAGAGTGGGGAGTGATGGAGAGTGGGAATGATGGAGAGTGGGGAATGATGGAGAGTGGGGAGTGATGGAGAGTGGGGAGTGATGGAGAGTGGGGAGTGATGGAGAGTGGGGAATGATGGAGAGTGCGGAGTGATGGAGAGTGGGGAGTGATGGAGAGTGGGGAATGATCGAGAGTAGGGAAAGATGGAGAGTGGGGAATGATAGAGAGTGGGGAGTGATGGAGAGATTGGAGTGATGGAGAGTGGGGAATGATGGAGAGTGGGGATTGATGGAGAGTGAGGAGCGATGGAGAGTGGGGAATGATGGAGAGTGCTGAATGATGGAGAGAGGGGAATGATGGAGAGTGGGGAGTGGTGGAGAGTGGGGAGTGATGGAGAGTGGGGAGTGATGGAGAGTGGGAATGATGGAGAGTGGGGAATGATGGAGAGTGGGGAATGATGGAGAGTGGGAGTGATGGAGATTGGGGAATGATGGAGAGTGGGGAGTGATGGAGAGTGGGGAATGATGGAGAGTGGGGAGTGATGGAGAGTGGGGAATGATGGAGAGTGGGGAATGGTGGAGAGTGGGGAGTGATGGAGAGTAGGGAGTGATGGAGAGTGGGAAGTGATGGAGAGTGGGGAGTGATGGAGAGTGGGGAATGATGGGGAGTGAGGAATGATGGAGAGTGGGGAGTGATGGAGAGAGGGGAATGATGGAGAGTGGGGAGTGATGGAGAGTGGGAAATGATGGAGAGTGGGGAATGATGGAGAGTGGGGAATGATGGAGAGTGGGGAATGATGGAGAGTGGGGAATGATGGAGAGTGGGGAGTGATGGAGAGTGGGGAGTGATGGAGAGTGGGGAATGATGGAGAGTGGGGAATGATGGAGAGTGGGGAATGATGGAGAGTGGGGAATGATGGAGAGTGGGGAGTGATGGAGAGTGGGGAGTGTTGGAGAGTGGGGAATGATGCAGAGTGGGGAATGATGGAGAGTGGGGAGTGATGGAGAGTGAGGAATGATGGAGAGTGGGGAGTGATGGAGAGTGGGGAGTGATGGAGAGTAGGGAATGATGGAGAGTGGGGAGTGATGGAGAGTGGGGAGTGATGGAGAGTGGGGAATGATGGAGAGTGGGGAATGATGGAGAGTGGGGAGTGATGGAGAGTGGGGAATGATGGAGAGTGGGGAGTGATGGAGAGTGGGGTGTGATGGAGAGTGGGGAGTGATGGAGAGTGGGGAGTGATGGAGAGTGGGGACTGATGGAGAATGGGGAGTGATGGAGAGTGGGGAATGATGGAGAGTGGGGAGTGATGGAGAGTGGGCAGTGATGGAGAGTGGGGAGTGATGGGGAGTGGGGAGTAATGGAGAGTGGGGAGTGATGGAGAGTGGGGAGTGATGGAGAGTGGGGAGTAATGGAGAGAGGGGAAAGATGGAGAGTGGGGAGTGATGGAGAGTGGGGAGTGATGGGGAGTGGAGAATGATGGAGAGTGGGGAGTGATGGAGAGTGGGGAGTGATGGAGAGTGGGGAGTGATGGAGAGTGGGGAGTGATGGAGGGTGGGGAGTGATGGAGCGTGGGAACTGATGGAGAGTGGGGAGTGATGGAGAGTGGGGAATGATGGAGAGTGGGGAGTGATGGAGAGTGGGGAATGATGGAGAGTGGGGAGTGATGGAAATTGGGGAGTGATCGAGAGTGGGGAATGATGGGGAGTGATGGAGAGTGAGGAGTGATGGAGAGTGGGGAGTGATGGAGAGTGGGGAGTGATGGAGAGTGGGGAGTGATGGAGAGTGGGGAATGATGGAGAGTGGGGAATGATGGAGAGTGGGGAATGATGGAGAGTGGGGAATGATGGAGAGTGGGGAATGATGGAGAGTGGGGAGTGATGGAGATTGGGGAATGATGGAGTGTGGGGAGTGATGGAGAGTGGGGAATGATGGAGAGTGGGGAGTGATGGAGAGTGGGGAATGATGGAGAGTGGGGAATGATGGAGAGTGGGGAATGATGGAGAGTGGGGAGTGATGGAGAGTGGGGAGTGATGGAGAGTCGGGAATGATGGAGTGATGGAGAGTGGGGAATGATGGAGATTTGGGAGTGATGGAGAATGGGGAGTGATGGAGAGTGGGGAGTCATGGAGAGTGGGGAATGATGGAGAGTGGGGAGTGATGGAGAGTGGGGAGTGATGGAGAGTGGGGAAGGATGGAGAGTGGGGAAAGATGGAGAGTGGGGAATGATGGAGAGTGGGGAGTGATGGAGAGTGTGGAGTGATGGGGAGTGGGGAATGATGGAGAGTGGGGAGTGATGGATAGTGAGGAGTGATGGAGAGTGGGGAATGATGGAGAGTGCGGAATGATGGAGAGTGGGGAATGATGGAGAGTGGGGAGTGAAGGAGAGTGGGGAGTGTTGGAGAGTGGGGAGTGATGGAGAGTGGGAATGATGGAGAGTGGGGAATGATGGAGAGTGGGGAATGATGGAGAGTGGGAGTGATGGAGATTGTGGAATGATGGAGTGTGGGGAGTGATGGAGAATGGGGAATGATGGAGAGTGGGGAGTGATGGAGAGTGGGGAATGATGGAGAGTGGGGAATGATGGAGAGTGGGGAATGATGGAGAGTGGGGAGTGATGGAGAGTGGGCAGTGATGGAGAGTGGGGAATGATGGAGTGATGGAGAGTGGGGAGTGCTGGAGAGTTGGGAGTGATGGAGAGTGGGGAGTGATGGAGAGTGGGGAATGATGGAGAGTGGGGAGTGATGGAGAGCGGGGAATGATGGAGAGTGGGGAGTGATGGAGAGTGGGGAATGATGGAGAGTGGTGAGTGATGGAGAGTGGGGAGTGATGGAGAGTGGTGAATGATGGACTGATGGACAGTGGGGAGTGGTGGAGAGTAGGGAATGATGGAGAGTGGGGAATGATGGAGTGTGGGGAATGATGCAGAGTTGGGAGTGATGAAGAGTGGGGAGTGATGGAGAGTGGGGAGTGATGGAGAGTGGGGAGTGATGGAGAGTGGGGAATGATGGAGAGTGGGGAATGATGGAGTGATGGAGAGTGGGGAATGATGGAGAGTGGGGAGTGATGGGGAGTGGGGAATGATGGAGAGTGGGGAATGATGGAGAGTGGGGAGTGATGGAGAGTGGGGAATGATGGAGAGTGGGGAACGATGGAGAGTGGGGAATGATGGAGAGTGGGGAGTGATGGAGTGTGGGGAGTGATGCAGATTGGGGAGTGATGGAGAGTGGGGAGTGATGGAGAGTGGGGAATGATGGAGAGTGGGGAATGATGGAAAGTGGGGAATGATGGAGAGTGGGGAGTGATGGAGAGTGGAGAGTGATGGAGAGTGGGGAGTGATGGAGAGTGGGGAATGATGGAGAGTGGGGAATGATGGAGACTGGGGAGTGATGGAGAGTGGGGAATGATGGAGGGTGGGGAATGATGGAGAGTGGGGAGTGATGGAGAGTGGGGAGAGATGGAGAGTGGGGAATGATGGAGAGTGGGGAATGATGGAGAGTGTGGAATGATGGAGAGTGGGGAGTGATGGAGAGCGGGGAATGATGGAGAGTGGGGAATGATGGAGAATGGGGAATGATGGAGAGTGGGGAATGATGGAGAGTGGGGAATGATGGAGAGTGGGGAATGATGGAGAGTGGGGAGTGATGGAGAGTGGGGAGTGATGGAGAGTGGGGAGTGATGGAAAGTGGGGAGTGATGGAGAGTGGGGAATGATGGAGAGTGGGGAGTGATGGAGAGTGGGGAATAATGGAGAGTGGGGAGTGATGGAGAGTGGGGTGTGATGGAGAGTGGGGAATGATGGAGAGTGGGGAATGATGGAGAGTGGGGAATGATGGAGAGCGGGGAGTGATGGAGAGCGGGGAATGACGAAGATTGGGGAGTGATGGAGAGTGGGGAATGATGGAGAGTGGGGAGTGATGGAGAGTGGGGAATGATGGAGAGTGGGGAAAGATGGAGAGTGGGGAGTGAGGGGGAGTGGGGAGTGACGGAAAGTGGTCAATGATGGAGCGTGGGGAATGATGGAGAGTGGGGAATGATGGAGAGTGGGGAATGATGGAGAGTGGGGAATGATGGAGAGTGGGGAGTGATGGAGAGTGGGGAATGATGGAGAGTGGGGAATGATGGAGAGTGGGGAGCGATGGAGAGTGGGGAATGATGGAGAGTGGGGAGTGATGGAGAGTGGGGAATGATGGAGAGTGGGGAGTGATGGAGAGTGGGGAATGATGGAGAGTGGGGAATGATGGAGAGTGGGGAGCGATGGAGAGTGGGGAATGATGGAGAGTGGGGAATGATGGAGAGTGGGGAATGTTGGAGAGTGGGGAATGATGGAGAGTGGGGAATGATGGAGTGTGGGGAATGATGGAGAGTGGGGAGTGATGGAGAGTGGGGAATGATGGAGAGTGGGGAGTGATGGAGAGTGGGGAATGATGGAGAGTGGGGAATGATGGAGAGTGGGGAGCGATGGAGAGTGGGGAATGATGGAGAGTGGGGAATGATGGAGAGTGGGGAATGATGGAGAGTGGGGAATGATGGAGAGTGGGGAGTGATGGAGAGTGGGGCGTGATGGAGAGTGGGGCATGATGGAGCGTGGGGAATGATGGAGAGTGGGGAATGATGGAAAGTGGGGAATGATGCAGAGTGGGGAATGATGGAGAGTGGGGAGTGATGGAGAGTGGGGTGTGATGGAGAGCGGTGAATGATGGAGAGTGGGGAGTGATGGAGAGTGGGGAATGATGGAGAGTGGGGAGTGATGGAGAGTGGGGAGTGATGGAGAGTGGTGAATGATGGACTGATGGAGAGTGGGGAGTGGTGGAGAGTGGGGAATGATGGAGAGTGGGGAATGATGGAGAGTGGGGAATGATGGAGAGTTGGGAGTGATGAAGAGTAGGGAGTGATGGAGAGTGGGGATTGATGGAGAGTGGGGAGTGATGGAGAGGTTGGAATGATGGAGAGTGGGGAATGATGGAGTGATGGAGAGTGGGGAATGATGGAGAGTGGGGAACGATGGAGAGTGGGGAATGATGGAGAGTGGGGAGTGATGGAGAGTGGGGAGTGATGGAGAGTGGGGAATGATGGAGAGTGGGGAATGATGGAGAGTGGGGAGTGAGGGAGAGTGGGGAGTGATGGAGAGTGGGGAATCATGGAGAGTGGGGAATGATGGAGAGTGGGGAATGATGGAGAGTGGGGAATGATGGAGAGTGGGGAATGATGGAGAGTGTGGAGTGATGGAGAGTGGGGAGTGGTGGAGAGTGGGAATGATGGAGTGATGGAGAGTGGGGAATGATGGAGAGTGGGGAATGATGGAGAGTGGGGAGTGATGGAGAGTGGGGAGTGATGGAGAGTGGGGAATGATGGAGAGTGGGGAGGGATGGAGAGTGGGGAATGATGGAGAGTGGAGACTGATGGAGAGTGGAGAATGATGGAGACTGGGGAGCGATGGAGAGTGGGGAATGATGGAGGGTGGGGAATGATGGAGAGAGGGGAGTGATGGAGAGTGGGGAGAGATGGAGAATGGGGAATGATGGAGAGTGGGGAGTGATGGAGAGTGGGGAATGATGGAGAGTGGGGAATGATGGAGAGTGGGGAGTGATGGAGTGTGGGGAGTGATGGAGAGTGGGGAGTGATGGAAAGTGGGGAATGATGGAGAGTGGAGAAAGATGGAGAGTGGGGAATGATGGAGAGTGGGGAATGATGGAGAGTGGGGAGTGATGGAGAGTGGGGAATGATGGTGAGTGGGGAGTGATGGAGAGCGGGGAATGATGGAGAGTGGGGAGTGATGGAGAGTGGGGAATGATGGAGAGTGGGGAGTGATGGAGAGTGGGGAGCGATGGAGAGTGGTGAATGATGGACTGATGGAGAGTGGGGAGTGGTGGAGAGTGGGGAATGATGGAGAGTGGGGAATGATGGAGAGTGGGGAATGATGGAGAGTTGGGAGTGATGAAGAGTGGGGAGTGATGGAGAGTGGGGAGTGATGGAGTGTGGGGAGTGATGGAGAGTGGGGAATGATGGAGAGTTGGGAATGATGGAGAGTGGGGTGTGATGGAAAGTGGGGAATGATGGAGACTGGGGAATGATGGAGAGTGGGGAATGATGGAGAGTGGGGAGTGATGGACAGTGGGGAGTGATGGAGAGCGGGGAATGATGGAGAGTGGGGAATGATGGAGAGTGGGGAATGATGGAGAGTGGGGAGTGATGGAGAGCGGGGAATGATGGAGAGTGGGGAGTGATGGAGAGTGGGGAATGATGGAGAGTGGGGAGTGATGGAGACTGGGGAGTGACGGAGAGTGGGGAATGATGGAATGATGGAGAGTGGGGAGTGGTGGAGAGTCGGGAATGATGGACAGTGGGGAATGATGGAGAGTGGGGAGTGATGGAGAGTGGAGAATGATGGAGAGTGGGGAGTGATGGAGCGTGGGGAATGATGGAGAGTGGGGAATGATGGAGAGTGGGGAATGATGGAGAGTGGGTAGTGACGGAGAGTGGGGAGTGTAGGAGAGTGGGGAATGATGGAGAGTGGGGAATGATGGAGATTGGGGAGTGATGGAGAGTGGGGAGTGATGGAGAGTGGGGAATGATGGAGAGTGGGGAATGATGGAGAGTGTGGAATGATGGAGAGTGGGGAGTGATGGACAGTGGGGAATGATGGAGAGTGGGGAATGATGGAGAGTGGGGAATGATGGAGAGTGGGGAGTGAAGGAGAGTAGGGAATGATGGAGAGTGGGGTGTGATGAGAGTGGGGAATGATGGAGAGTGGGGAGTGATGGAGATTGGGGAGTGATGGAGAGTTGGGAGTGATGGACAGTGGGGAATGATGGAGAGTGGGGAATGATGGGGAGTGGGGAATGATGGAGAGTGGGTTATGATGGACAGTGGGGAATTATGGAAAGTGGGGATTGATGGAGAGTGGGGAATGATGGAGAGTGGGGAATGATGGAGAGTGGGGAATGATGGAGAGTGGGGAGTGATGGAGAGTGGGGAGTGATGGAGAGTGGGGAGTGATGGAGAGTGGGGAGTGATGGAGAGTGCGGAATGATGGAGAGTGGGGAGTGATGGAGAGTGGGGAATGATGGAGAGTGGGGAATGATGGAGAGTGGGGAATGATGGAGAGTGGGGAAAGATGGAGAGTGGGGAATGATGGAGAGTGGGGAATGATGGAGAGTGGGGAGTGATGGAGAGTGGGGCGTGATGGAGAGTGGAGAATGATGGAGAGTGGGGAATGATGGAGAGTGGGGAATGATGGAGAGTGAGGAATGATGGAGAGTGGGGAGTGATGGAGAGAGGGGAGTGATGGAGAGCGGGGAATGATGGAGAATGGGGAGTGATGGAGAGTGGGGAATGATGGAGAGTGGGGAGTGATGGAGAGTGGGGAGTGATGGAGAGTGGTGAACGATGGACTGATGGAGAGTGGGCAGTGGTGGAGAGTGGGGAATGATGGAGAGTGAGGAATGATGGAGAGTGGGGAATGATGGAGAGTTGGGAGTGATGAAGAGTGGGGAGTGATGGAGAGTGGGGAGTGATGGAGAGTGGGGAGTGATGGAGAGTGGGGAGTGATGGAGAGTGGGGAGTGATGGAGAGTGGGGAATGATGGTGAGTGGGGAATGATGGAGAGTGGGGGTGATGGAGAGTGGGGAATGAAGGAGAGTGGGGAATGATGGAGAGTGGGGAGTGATGGAGAGTGGGGAGTGATGGAGAGTGGGGAGTGATGGAGAGTGGGGAATGATGGAGAGTGGGGAATGATAGAGAGTGGGGAGCGATGGAGAGTGGGGAGTGATGGAGAGTGGGGAGTGATGGAGAGTGGGGAATAATGGAGAGTGGGGAATGATGGAGAGTGGGGAATGATGGAGAGTGGGGAGTGATGGAGAGTGGGGAGTGATGGAGAGTGGGGAGTGATGGAGAGTGTGGAGTGATGGAGAGTGGGGAATTATGGAGAGTGGGGAGTGATGGAGAGTGGGGAGTGATGGAGAGTGGGGAATGATGGAGAGTGGGGAATGATGGAGAGTGGGGAATGCTGGAGAGTGGGGAGTGATGGAGAGCGGGGAATGATGGAGAGTGGGGAGTGATGGAGAGTGGGGAATGATGGAGAGTGGGGAGTGATGGAGACTGGGGAGTGATGGAGAGTGGGGAATGATGGAATGATGGAGAGTGGGGAGTGGTGGAGTTTGGGGAATGATGGACAGTGGGGAATGATGGAGAGTGGGGAGTGATGGAGAGTGGAGAGTGATGGAGAGTGGGGAGTGATGGAGAGTGGGGAATGATGGAGAGTGGGGAATGATGGAGAGTGGGCAATGATGGAGAGTGGGGAGTGAAGGAGAGTGGGGAGTGATGGAGAGTGGGGAATGATGGAGAGTGGGGAATGATGGAGAGTGGGGAGTGACGGAGAGTGGGGAGTGATGGAGAGTGGGGAATGATGGAGAGTGGGGAATGATGGAGAGTGGGGAGTGATGGAGAGGGGGAGTGATGGAGAGTGGGGAATGATGGACAGTGGGGAATGATGGAGAGTGGGGAATGATGGAGAGTGGAGAGTAATGGAGAGTGGGGAGTGAAGGAGAGTGGGGAATGATGGAGAGTGGGGAGTGATGGAGAGTGGAGAATGATGGAGAGTGGGGAGTGATGGAGAGTGGGGAATGATGGAGAGTGGGGAATGATGGAGAGTGGGGAATGATGGAGAGTGGGGAGTGACGGAGAGTGGGGAGTGATGGAGAGTGGGGAATGATGGAGAGTGGGGAGTGATGGAGAGTGGGGAGTGATGGAGAGTGGGGAGTGATGGAGAGTGGATAGTGATGGAGAGTGGGGAGTGATAGAGAGTGGGGAATGATGGAGAGTGGGGAATGATGGAGAGTGGGGAATGATGGAGAGTGGGGAATGATGGAGAGTGGGGAGTGATGGAGAGCGGGGAATGATGGAGAGTGGGGAGAGATGGAGAGTGGGGAATGATGGAGAGTGGGGAGTGATGGAGACTGGGGAGTGATGGAGAGTGGGGAATGATGGAATGATGGAGAGTGGGGAGTGGTGGAGAGTGGGGAATGATGGACAGTGGGGAATGATGGAGAGTGGGGAGTGATGGAGAGTGGAGAATGATGGAGAGTGGGGAGTGATGGAGCGTGGGGAATGATGGAGAGTGGGGAATGATGGAGAGTGGGGAATGATGGAGAGTGGGGAGTGACGGAGAGTGGGGAGTGTAGGAGAGTGGGGAATGATGGAGAGTGGGGAATGATGGAGATTGGGGAGTGATGGAGAGTGGGGAGTGATGGAGAGTGGGGAATGATGGAGAGTGGGGAATGATGGAGAGTGTGGAATGATGGAGAGTGGGGAGTGATGGACAGTGGGGAATGATGGAGAGTGGGGAATGATGGAGAGTGGGGAATGATGGAGAGTGGGGAGTGAAGGAGAGTAGGGAATGATGGAGAGTGGGGTGTGATGGAGAGTGGGGAATGATGGAGAGTGGGGAGTGATGGAGATTGGGGAGTGATGGAGAGTTGGGAGTGATGGACAGTGGGGAATGATGGAGAGTGGGGAATGCTGGGGAGTGGGGAATGATGGAGAGTGGGTTATGATGGACAGTGGGGAATTATGGAAAGTGGGGATTGATGGAGAGTGGAGAATGATGGAGAGTGGGGAATGATGGAGAGTGGGGAATGATGGAGAGTGGGGAGTGATGGAGAGTGGGGAGTGATGGAGAGTGGGGAGTGATGGAGAGTGGGGAGTGATGGAGAGTGCGGAATGATGGAGAGTGGGGAGTGATGGAGAGTGGGGAATGATGGAGAGTGGGGAATGATGGAGAGTGGGGAATGATGGAGAGTGGGGAAAGATGGAGAGTGGGGAATGATGGAGAGTGGGGAATGATGGAGAGTGGGGAGTGATGGAGAGTGGGGCGTGATGGAGAGTGGAGAATGATGGAGAGTGGGGAATGATGGAGAGTGGGGAATGATGGAGAGTGAGGAATGATGGAGAGTGGGGAGTGATGGAGAGAGGGGAGTGATGGAGAGCGGGGAATGATGGAGAATGGGGAGTGATGGAGAGTGGGGAATGATGGAGAGTGGGGAGTGATGGAGAGTGGGGAGTGATGGAGAGTGTGTGAACGATGGACTGATGGAGAGTGGGCAGTGGTGGAGAGTGGGGAATGATGGAGAGTGAGGAATGATGGAGAGTGGGGAATGATGGAGAGTTGGGAGTGATGAAGAGTGGGGAGTGATGGAGAGTGGGGAGTGATGGAGAGTGGGGAGTGATGGAGAGTGGGGAGTGATGGAGAGTGGGAGTGATGGAGAGTGGGGAATGATGGTGAGTGGGGAATGATGGAGAGTGGGGGTGATGGAGTGTGGGGAATGAAGGAGAGTGGGGAATGATGGAGAGTGGGGAGTGATGGAGAGTGGGGAGTGATGGAGAGTGGGGAGTGATGGAGAGTGGGGAAGGATGGAGAGTGGGGAATGATAGAGAGTGGGGAGTGATGGACAGTGGGGAGTGATGGAGAGTGGGGAGTGATGGAGAGTGGGGAATAATGGAGAGTGGGGAATGATGGAGAGTGGGGAATGATGGAGAGTGGTGAGTGATGGAGAGTGGGGAGTGATGGAGAGTGGGGAGTGATGGAGAGTGT
>NC_140995.1:232629626-232653024 GCF_052327205.1 Somniosus microcephalus
GGAGAGTGGGGAGTGGTGGAAATTGGGGAATGATGGACAGTGGGGAATGATGGAGAGTGGGGAGTGATGGAGAGTGGAGAGTGATGGAGTGTGGGGAGTGATGGAGAGTGGGGAATGATGGAGAGTGGGGAATGATGGAGAGAGGGCAATGATGGAGAGTGGGGAGTGAAGGAGAGTGGGGAGTGATGGAGAGTGGGGAATGATGGAGAGTGGGGAATGATGGAGAGTGGGGAGTGACGGAGAGTGGGGAGTGATGGAGAGTGGGGAATGATGGAGAGTGGGGAATGATGGAGAGTGGGGAGTGATGGAGAGGGGGAGTGATGGAGAGTGGGGAATGATGGACAGTGGGGAATGATGGAGAGTGGGGAATGATGGAGAGTGGAGAGTGATGGAGAGTGGGGAGTGAAGGAGAGTGGGGAATGATGGAGAGTGGGGAGTGATGGAGAGTGGAGAATGATGGAGAGTGGGGAGTGATGGAGAGTGGGGAATGATGGAGAGTGGGGAATGATGGAGAGTGGGGAATGATGGAGAGTGGGGAGTGACGGAGAGTGGGGAGTGATGGAGAGTGGGGAATGATGGAGAGTGGGGAGTGATGGAGAGTGGGGAGTGATGGAGAGTGGGGAGTGATGGAGAGTGGATAGTGATGGAGAGTGGGGAGTGATGGAGAGTGGGGAATGATGGAGAGTGGGGAATGATGGAAAGTGTGGAATGATTCAGAGTGGGGAGTGATGGAGAGTGGGGAGAGATGGAGAGTGGGGAATGATGGAGAGTGGGGAATGATGGAGAGGGGGAGTGATGGAGAGTGGGGAATGATGGAGAGTGGGGAATGATGGAGAGTGTGGAATGATGGAGAGTGGGGAGTGATGGACAGTGGGGAATGATGGAGAGTGGGGAGTGCTGGAGAGTGGGGAATGATGGAAAGTGGGGAATGATGGAGATGGGGAGTGATGGAGAGTGGGGAGTGATGGAGAGTGGGGAATGATGGAGAGTGGGGTGTGATGGACAGTGGGGAATGATGGAGAGTGGGGAGTGATGAAGAGTGGGGAGTGATGGAGAGTTGGGAGTGATGGAGAGTGGGGAATGATGGAGAATGGGGAATGATGGAGAGTGGGGAATGATGGAGAGTGGGGAATGATGGAGAGTGGGGAATGATGGATAGTGGGGAGTGATGGAGAGTGGGGAATGATGGAGACTGGGGAGTGATGGAGAGTTGGGAGTGATGGATAGTGGGGAATGATGGAGAGTGGGGAATGATGGAGAGTGGGGTGTGATGGAGAGTGGGGAGTGATGAAGTGTGGGGAGTGATGGTGAGTGGGGCGTGATGGAGAGTGGGGAGTGATGGAGAGTGGGGAGTGATGGAGAGTGGGGAATGATGGAGAGTGGGGAATGATGGAGAGTGAGGAGTGATGGAGATTGCGGAGTGATGGAGAGTGGGGAGTGATGGAGAGTGGGGAATGATGGAGAGTGGGGAGTGATGGAGAGTGGGGAATGATGGAGAGTGGGTAATGATGGAGAGTGGGGAGTGATGGAGAGTGGGGAATGATGGAGAGTGGGGAGTGATGGAGAGTGGGGAATTGTTTGTGTCTACATTAATGACTTGGAAATGAATGTAAAGGGTATGATCAGTAAGTTCGCGGATGATACAAAAATTGGTAGGGTGGTAAATAGTGAGGAGGGTAGCCTCAGTCTGCAGGACGATATAGATGGGTTGGTCAGATGGGCGGAACAGTGGCAAATGGAATTTAACCCGGAAAAGTGGGAGGTGATGCACTTTGTGGGGACTAACAAGGCAAAGGAATACACAATGAATGGAAAGACCCTAGGCAAGACGAAGGGTCAGAGGGATCTGGGTGTGCAAGTACACAGATCCCTGAAGGCGGCGGAACAGGTGGATAAGGTGGTAAAAAAGGCATATGGGATACTTGCCTTCATTAGCCGAGGCATAGAATATAAGAGCAAGGAGGTTATGATGGAGCTGTATAAAACACTGGTTAGGCCACAGCTGGAATACTGTGTGCAGTTCTGGTCGCCACACTACAGGAAGGATGTGATTGCGTTAGAGAGGGTGCAGAGGAGGTTCACCAGGATGTTACCAGGGCTGGAGCGCTTCGGCTATGAAGAGAGACTGGGCAGATTGGGTTTGTTTTCCTTGGAGCAGAGGAGGCTGAGGGGGGACATGATTGAGGTGTACAAAATTATGAGGGGTATAGATAGGATGGATGCTGAGGAGCTTTTTCCCTTAGTAGAGGGGTCAATAACTAGGGGGCATAGATTCAAGGTAAAGGGCGGGAGGTTTAGAGGGGATTTGAGAAAGAACTTTTTCACCCAGAGGGTGGTTGGAGTCTGGAACTCACTGCCTGAAAGGGTTGTGGAGGCAGAAACCCTCACAACATTTAAGAAGCATTTGGATGTGCACTTGAAATGCCATAGCATACAAGGCTACGGGCCAAATGCTGGAATATGGGATTAGAGTAGGCAGGGCTTGATGGCCGGCGTGGACACGATGGGCCGAAGGGCCTCTATCCATGCTGTATTACTCTATGACTCTATGACTCTATGATGGAGAGTGGGGAATGATGGAGAGTGGGGTATGATGGAGAGTGGGGAATGATGGCGAGTGGGGAATGATGGAGAGTGGGGAGTGATGGAGAGTGGGGAATGGTGGAGAGTGGGGAATGATGGAGAGTGGGGACTGATGGAGAGTGGGGAATGATGGAGAGTGGGGAATGATGGAGAGTGGGGAGTGCTGGAGAGTGGGGAATGATGGAGAGTGGGGAATGATGGAGAGTGGGCAGTGATGGAGAGTGGAGAGTGATGGAAAGTGTGGAATGATTCAGAGTGGGGAGTGATGGAGAGTGGGGAGTGATGGAGAGTGGGGAATGATGGAGAGTGGGGCATGATGGAGAGTGGGGAGTGATGGAGAGTGGGGAGTGATGGAGAGTGGGGAATGATGGAGAGTGGGGAATGATGGAGAGTGTGGAATGATGGAGAGTGGGGAGTGATGGACAGTGGGGAATGATGGAGAGTGGGGAGTGATGGAGAGTGGGGAATGATGGAGAGTGGGGAATGATGGAGATGGGGAGTGATGGAGAGTGGGGAGTGATGGAGAGTGGGAAATGATGGAGAGTGGGGTGTGATGGACAGTGGGGAATGATGGAGAGTGGGGAGTGATGGAGAGTGGGGAGTGATGGAGAGTTGGGAGTGATGGAGAGTGGGGAATGATGGAGAGTGGGGAATGATGGAGAGTGGGGAATGATGGAGAGTGGGGAATGATGGAGAGTGGGGAATGATGGATAGTGGGGAGTGATGGAGAGTGGGGAATGATGGAGACTGGGGAGTGATGGAGAGTTGGGAGTGATGGAGAGTGGGGAATGGTGGACAGTGGGGAATGATGGAGAGTGGGGCGTGATGGAGAGTGGGGAGTGATGAAGAGTGGGGAGTGATGGTGAGTGGGGAGTGATGGAGAGTGGGGAGTGATGGAGAGTGGGGAATGATGGAGAGTGGGGAATGATGGAGAGTGGGGAGTGATGGAGATTGCGGAGTGATGGAGAGTGGGGAGTGATGGAGAGTGGGGAATGATGGAGAGTGGGGAGTGATGGAGAGTGGGGAATGAGGTAGAGTGGGAAGTGATGGAGAGTGTGGAGTGTTGGAGATTGGGGAGTGATGGAGAGTGGGGAATGATGGAGAGTGGGGAATGATGGAGAGTGGGAAATGATGGAGAGTGGGGAGTGATGGAGAGTGGGGAGTGATGGAGAGTGGGGAATGCTGGAGATTGGGGAATGATGGAGAGTGGGGAGTGATGGAGAGTGGGGAGTGATGGAGAGTGGGGACTGATGGAGCGTGGGGAATGATGGAGAGTGGGGAATGCTGGAGAGTGGGGAATGCTGGAGAGTGGGGAGTGTTGGAGAGTGGGGAGTGATGGAGAGTGGGGAATGATGGAGAGTGGGGAATGATGGAGAGTGGGGAATGATGGAGAGTGGGGAGTGATGGAGAGTGGGGACTGATGGAGAGTGGGGAATGATGGAGAGTGGGGAATGCTGGAGAGTGGGGAATGATGGAGAGTGGGGAGTGATGGAGAGTGGGGAATGATGGAGAGTGGGGAGTGATGGAGAGTGGGGACTGATGGAGAGTGGGGAATGATGGAGAGTGGGGAGTGATGGAGAGTGGGGAGTGATGGAGAGTGGGGAGTGATGGAGAGTGGGGAATGATGGAGAGTGGGGAGTGATGGAGAGTGTGGAGTGATGGAGAGTGGGGAATGATGGAGAGTGGGGAGTGATGGAGAGTGGGGAATGATGGAGAGTGGGGAGTGAGGGAGAGTGGGGAGTGATGGAGAGTGGCGAGTGATGGAGAGTGGGGAGTGATGGAGAGTGGGGAATGATGGAGAGTGGGGAATGATGGAGAGTGGGGAATGATGGAGAGTGGGGAATGATGGAGAGTGGGGAATGATGGAGAGTGGGAGTGATGGAGAGTGGGGAATGATGGAGAGTGGGAGTGAGTGATGAGAGAGTGGGAGTGATGGAGAGTGTGGGGAATGATGGAGACTGGGGAGTGATGGAGACTGGGGAATGATGGAGAGTAGGGAGTGATGGAGGGTGGGGAACGATGGAGAGTGGGGAATGATGGAGAGTGGAGAGTGATGGAGAGTGGGGAATGATGGAGAGTGGGGAGTGATGGAGAGTGGGGAATGATGGAGAGTGGGGAATGATGGAGAGTGGGGAATGATGGAGAGTGGGGAAAGATGGAGAGTGGGGAGTGATGGTGAGTGGGGAATGATGGAGAGTGGGGAGTGATGGAGAGTGGGAAGTAATGGAGAGCGGGGAATGATGGAGAGTGGGAATGAATGAGAGTGGGGAGTGATGGAGAGAAGGGAATGATGGAGAGTGGGGAGTGATGGAGAGTGGGGAATGATGGAGAGTGGGTAGTGATGAAGGGTGGGGAGTGATGGAGAGGTGGGAGTGACGGAGAGTGGGGAGTGATGGAGAGTGGGGAAAGATGCAGAGTGGGGAGTGATGGAGAGTGGGGCGTGATGGAGAGTGTGGAATGATGGAGAGTGGGGAATGATGGAGAGTGGGGAGTGATGGAGAGTGGGGATTGATGGAGAGTGGGGAGTGATGGAGTGTGGGGAATGATGGAGAGTGGGGAGTGATGGAGAGTGGGGAATGATGGAGAGTGGGGAGTGATGTAGAGTGGGGAGTGATGGAGAGTGGGGAATGATGGAGAGTGGGGAGTGATGGAGAGTGGGGAACGGTGGAGAGTGGGGAGTGATGGAGATTGGGGAGTGTTGGAGAGTGGGGAGTGATGGAGAGTGGTTGTGATGGAGAGTGGGGAATGATGGAGAGTGGGGAATGATGGAGAGTGGGGAGTGATGGAGTGTGGGGAGTGATGGAGAGTGGGGAATGATGGAGAGTGGGGAGCGATGGACAGTGGGGAGTGATGGACAGTGGGGAGTGATGGAGAGTGGGGAATGATGGAGAGTGGGGAATGATGGAGAGTGGGGAGTGATGGAGATTGGGGCGTGATGGAGAGTGGGGAATGATGGAGAATGGGGAATGATGGAGAGTGGGGAGTGATGGAGAGTGGTGAATGATGGAGAGTGTGGAGTGATGGAGAGTGGGGTGTGATGGAGAGTGGGAAGTGGTGGAGAGTGGGGAATGATGGAGAGTGGTGAATGATGGAGAGTGGGGAGTGATGGAGAGTGGGGAGTGATGGAAAGTGGGGAGTGATGGAGAGTGGGGAGTGATGGAGAGTGGGGAATGTTGGATAGTGGGGAATGATGGAGTGATGGAGAGTGGGGAATGATGTAGAATGGGGAGTGATGGAGAGTGCGGAATGATGGAGAGTGGGGTGTGATGGAGAGTGGGGAATGATGGAGAGTGGGGAATGATGGAGAGCGGGGAATGATGGAGAGTGGGGAGTGATGGAGAGTGGGGAGTGATGGAGAGCGGTAGTGATGGAGAGTGGGGAATGATGGAGAGTGGGGAGTGATGGAGAGTGGGGAATGATGGAGAGTGGGGAGTGATGGAGAGTGGGGAGTGATGGAGAGTGGGGAATGATGGAGTGATGGGGAGTGGTGAGTGTTGGAGGGTGGGGAATGATGGAGAGTGGGGAATGATGGAGAGTGGGGAGTGATGGAGAGTGGGGAGTGATGGAGAGTGGGGAGTGATGGAGAATGGGGAATGATGGAGAGTGGGGAGTGATGGAGATTGGGGAATGATGGAGAGTGGGGAATGATGGAGAGTGGGGAATGATGGAGAGTGGGGAGTGATGGAGAGTGGAGAATGATGGAGAGTGGGGAGTGATGGAGAGTGGGGAATGATGGAGAGTGGGGAATGATGGAGAGTGGGGAATGATGGAGAGTGGGGAGTGATGGAGAGTGGGGAGTGATGGAGAGTGGGGAGTGATGGAGAGTGGGGAGTGATGGAGAGTGGGGAATGATGGAGAGTGGGGAGTGATGGAAAGTGGTGAGCGATGGAGAGTGGGGAGTGATGGAGAGTGGGGAGTGATGGAGAGTGGGGAGTGATGGAAAGTGTGAAATGATGGAGAGCGGGGAGTGATGGAGAGTGGGGAGTGATGGAGAGTGGGGAGTGATGGAGAGTGGGGAATGATGGAGAGTGGGGAGTGATGGAGAGTGGGGAATGATGGAGAGTGGGGAATGATGGAGAGTGGGGAATGATGGAGAGTGTGGAAAGATGGAGAGTGGGGAGTGATGGACAGTGGGGAATGATGGAGAGTGGGGAATGATGGAGAGTGGGGAGTGATGGAGAGTGCGGAGTGATGGAGAGTGGGGAATGATGGAGAGTGGGGAATGATGGAGAGTGGGGAATGATGGAGAGTGGGGAGTGATGGAGAGTAGGGAATGATGGAGAGTGGGGACTGATGGAGAGTGGGGAGTGATGGAGAGAAGGGAATGATGGAGAGTGGGGAATGATGGAGAGTAGGGAGTGATGGAGCGCGGGGAATGATGGAGAGTGGGGAATGATGGAGAGTGGGGAATGATGGAGAGTGGGGAGTGGTGGAGAGTGGGGAATGATGGAGAGTGGGGAGTGATGGAGAGTGGGGAGTGATGGAGAGTGGGGAATGATGGAGAGTGGGGAGTGATGGAGAGTGGGGAGTGATGGAGAGCGGGAATGCTGGAGAGTGGGGAGTGATGGAGAGTGGGGAATGATGGAGAGTTGGGAATGATGGAGAGTGGGGAGTGATGGAGAGTGGGGAATGATGGAGAGTGGGGATTGATGGAGAGTGGGGAGTGATGGAGAGTGGGGAGTGATGGAGTGTGGGGAATGATGGAGAGTGGGGAGTGATGGAGAGTGGGGAATGATGGAGAGTGGTGAATGATGGAGAGTGGGGAATGATGGAGATTGGGGAATGATGGAGAGTGGGGAGTGATGGACAGTGGGGAATGATGGAGTGTGGGGAGTGATGGAGAGTGGGGTATGAGGAGAGTGGGGAGTGATGGAGAGTGGGGAGTGATGGAGAGTGTGGAATGATGGAGAGTGTGGAGTGATGGAGAATGGGGAGTGATGGAGAGTGGGGAGTGATGGAGAGTGGGGAGTGGTGGAGAGTGTGGAGTGATGGAGAGTGGGGAATGATGGGGAGTGGGGAGTGATGGAGAGTGGGGAGTGATGGAGAGTGGGGAGTGATGGAGAGTGGGGATTGATGGAGAGTGGAGAATGATGGAGAGTGGGGAGTGATGGAGAGTGGGGAATGATGGAAAGTGGGGAATGTTGGAGAGTGGGGAGTGATGGAGAGTGGGGAATGATGGAGAGTGGGGAGTGATGGAGAGTGGGGAGTGATGGAGATTGGGGAATGATGGAGAGCGGGGAGTGATGGAGAGTGGAGAATGATGGAGAGTGGGGAGTGATGGAGAGTGGGGAATGATGGAGAGTGGGGAGTGATGGAGAGTGGGGAATCATGGAAAGTGGGGAGTGATGGAGAGTGGGGAACGATGGAGAGTGGGGAGTGATGGAGAGTGGGTAATGATGCAGAGTGGGGAGTGATGGAGAGTGGGGAACGATGGAGAGTGGGGAGTGATGGAGAGTGGGTAATGATGCAGAGTGGGGAGTGATGGAGAGTGGGGAATGATGGAGAGTGGGGAATGATGGAGAGTGGGGAGTGATGGAGAGGGGGAGTGATGGAGAGTGGGGAATGATGGACAGTGGGGAATGATGGAGAGTGGGGAATGATGGAGAGTGGAGAGTGATGGAGAGTGGGGAGTGAAGGAGAGTGGGGAATGATGGAGAGTGGGGAGTGATGGAGAGTGGAGAATGATGGAGAGTGGGGAGTGATGGAGAGTGGGGAATGATGGAGAGTGGGGAATGATGGAGAGTGGGGAATGATGGAGAGTGGGGAGTGACGGAGAGTGGGGAGTGATGGAGAGTGGGGAATGATGGAGAGTGGGGAGTGATGGAGAGTGGGGAGTGATGGAGAGTGGGGAGTGATGGAGAGTGGATAGTGATGGAGAGTGGGGAGTGATGGAGAGTGGGGAATGATGGAGAGTGGGGAATGATGGAAAGTGTGGAATGATTCAGAGTGGGGAGTGATGGAGAGTGGGGAGAGATGGAGAGTGGGGAATGATGGAGAGTGGGGAATGATGGAGAGGGGGAGTGATGGAGAGTGGGGAATGATGGACAGTGGGGAATGATGGAGAGTGTGGAATGATGGAGAGTGGGGAGTGATGGACAGTGGGGAATGATGGAGAGTGGGGAGTGCTGGAGAGTGGGGAATGATGGAAAGTGGGGAATGATGGAGATGGGGAGTGATGGAGAGTGGGGAGTGATGGAGAGTGGGGAATGATGGAGAGTGGGGTGTGATGGACAGTGGGGAATGATGGAGAGTGGGGAGTGATGAAGAGTGGGGAGTGATGGAGAGTTGGGAGTGATGGAGAGTGGGGAATGATGGAGAATGGGGAATGATGGAGAGTGGGGAATGATGGAGAGTGGGGAATGATGGAGAGTGGGGAATGATGGATAGTGGGGAGTGATGGAGAGTGGGGAATGATGGAGACTGGGGAGTGATGGAGAGTTGGGAGTGATGGATAGTGGGGAATGATGGAGAGTGGGGAATGATGGAGAGTGGGGTGTGATGGAGAGTGGGGAGTGATGAAGTGTGGGGAGTGATGGTGAGTGGGGAGTGATGGAGAGTGGGGAGTGATGGAGAGTGGGGAGTGATGGAGAGTGGGGAATGATGGAGAGTGGGGAATGATGGAGAGTGAGGAGTGATGGAGATTGCGGAGTGATGGAGAGTGGGGAGTGATGGAGAGTGGGGAATGATGGAGAGTGGGGAGTGATGGAGAGTGGGGAATGATGGAGAGTGGGTAATGATGGAGAGTGGGGAGTGATGGAGAGTGGGGAATGATGGAGAGTGGGGAGTGATGGAGAGTGGGGAATTGTTTGTGGTCTACATTAATGACTTGGAAATGAATGTAAAGGGTATGATCAGTAAGTTCGCGGATGATACAAAAATTGGTAGGGTGGTAAATAGTGAGGAGGGTAGCCTCAGTCTGCAGGACGATATAGATGGGTTGGTCAGATGGGCGGAACAGTGGCAAATGGAATTTAACCCGGAAAAGTGGGAGGTGATGCACTTTGGGGGGACTAACAAGGCAAAGGAATACACAATGAATGGAAAGACCCTAGGCAAGACGAAGGGTCAGAGGGATCTGGGTGTGCAAGTACACAGATCCCTGAAGGCGGCGGAACAGGTGGATAAGGTGGTAAAAAAGGCATATGGGATACTTGCCTTCATTAGCCGAGGCATAGAATATAAGAGCAAGGAGGTTATGATGGAGCTGTATAAAACACTGGTTAGGCCACAGCTGGAATACTGTGTGCAGTTCTGGTCGCCACACTACAGGAAGGATGTGATTGCGTTAGAGAGGGTGCAGAGGAGGTTCACCAGGATGTTACCAGGGCTGGAGCGCTTCGGCTATGAAGAGAGACTGGGCAGATTGGGTTTGTTTTCCTTGGAGCAGAGGAGGCTGAGGGGGGACATTGATTGAGGTGTACAAAATTATGAGGGGTATAGATAGGATGGATGCTGAGGAGCTTTTTCCTTAGTAGAGGGGTCAATAACTAGGGGGCATAGATTCAAGGTAAAGGGCGGGAGGTTTAGAGGGGATTTGAGAAAGAACTTTTTCACCCAGAGGGGTGGTTGGAGTCTGGAACTCACTGCCTGAAAGGGTTGTGGAGGCAGAAACCCTCACAACATTTAAGAAGCATTTGGATGTGCACTTGAAATGCCATAGCATACAAGGCTACGGGCCAAATGCTGGAAAATAAATGGGATTAGAGGCTTGATGGCCGGCGTGGACACGATGGGCCGAAGGGCCTCTATCCATGCTGTATTACTCTATGACTCTATGACTCTATGATGGAGAGTGGGGAATGATGGAGAGTGGGGTATGATGGAGAGTGGGGAATGATGGCGAGTGGGGAATGATGGAGAGTGGGGAGTGATGGAGAGTGGGGAATGGTGGAGAGTGGGGAATGATGGAGAGTGGGGGACTGATGGAGAGTGGGGAATGATGGAGAGTGGGGAATGATGGAGAGTGGGGAGTGCTGGAGAGTGGGGAATGATGGGAGAGTGGGGAATGATGGAGAGTGGGGAGTGATGGAGAGTGGGAACTGATGGAGAGTGGGGCATGATGGAGAGTGGGGAGTGATGGAGAGTGGGGAGTGATGGAGAGTGGGGAGTGATGGAGAGTGGGGAGTGATGGAGAGTGGGGAATGTTGGAGTGGGGGAGTGATGGAGAGTGGTGAGTGATGGAGAGTGGGGAATGATGGAGAGTGGGGAGTGATGGAGAGTGGGGAGTGATGGAGAGTGGGGAGTGATGGAGAGAGGGGGAGTGATGGAGAGTGGGGAATGATGGAGAGTGGGGAATGATGGAGAGTGCGGAATGATGGAGAGTGAGGAGTGATGGAGAGTGGGGAGTGATGGAGAGTGGGGTGTGATGGAGAGTGGGGAGTGATGGAGATTGGGGAGTGATGGAGAGTGGAGAATGATGGAGAGTGGGGAGTGATTGGGAGTGGGAAGTGATGGTGAGTGGGGAATGATGGAGAGTGGGGAATGATGGAGAGTGGGGAGTGATGGAGAGGGGGAGCGATGGAGAGTGGGGAATGATGGAGAGTGGGGAGTGATGGAGAGTGGGGAATGATGGAGAGTGGGGAGTGATGGAGAGTGGGGAATGATGGAGCGTGGGGAATGATGGAGAGTGGATAGTGATGGAGAGTGGGGAGTGATGGAGAGTGGGGAGTGATGGAGAGTGGGGAATGATGGAGAGTGGGGAGTGATGGAGAGTGGGGAATGATGGAGAGTGGGGAATGACGGAGAGTGGGGAAAGATGGACAGTGGGGGAATGATGGAGAGTGGGGAGTGATGGAGAGTGGGGAGTGATGGAGAGTGGGGAATGATGGAGAATGGGGAGTGATGGAGAGCGGGGAGTGATGGAGAGTGGGGAATGATGGAGAGTGGATAGTGATGGAGAGTGGGGAGTGATGGAGAGTGGGGTGTGATGGAGAGTGGGGAATGATGGAGAGTGGGGAGTGATGGAGAGTGGGGAATGATGGAGAGTGGGGAATGATGGAGAGTGGGGAATGATGGAGAGTGGGGAATGATGGAGAGTGGGGAGTGATGGAGAGTGGGGAGTGATGGAGAGTGGGGAGTGATGGAGAGTGGGGAGTGATGCAGAGTGGGGAATGATGGAGTGATGGAGAGTGGGGAGTGGTGGAGAGTGGGGAATGATGGAGAGTGGGGAATGATGGAGAGTGGGGAATGATGGAGAGTGGGGAATGATGGAGAGTGGGGAGTGATGGAGAGTGGGGAGTGATGGAGAGTGGGGAGTGATGGAGAGTATGGAATGATGGAGAGTCGGGAGTGATGGAGAGTGGGGAGTGATGGAGAGTGGGGAGTGATGGAGAGTGGGGAGTGGGGAGTGATGGAGAGTGGGGAGTGATGGAGATTGGGGAGTGATGGAGAGTGGAGAATGATGGAGAGTGGGGAGTGATTGGGAGTGGGAAGTGATGGAGAGTGGGGAATGATGGAGAGTGGGGAATGATGGAGAGTGGGGAGTGATGGAGAGGGGGAGCGATGGAGAGTGGGGAATGATGGAGAGTGGGGAGTGATGGAGAGTGGGGAATGATGGAGAGTGGGGAGTGATGGAGAGTGGGGAATGATGGAGCGTGGGGAATGATGGAGAGTGGATAGTGATGGAGAGTGGGGAGTGATGGAGAGTGGGGAGTGATGGAGAGTGGGGAATGATGGAGAGTGGGGAGTGATGGAGAGTGGGGAATGATGGAGAGTGGGGAATGACGGAGAGTGGGGAAAGATGGACAGTGGGGAATGATGGAGAGTGGGGAGTGATGGAGAGTGGGGAGTGATGGAGAGTGGGGAATGATGGAGAATGGGGAGTGATGGAGAGCGGGGAGTGATGGAGAGTGGGGAATGATGGAGAGTGGATAGTGATGGAGAGTGGGGAGTGATGGAGAGTGGGGTGTGATGGAGAGTGGGGAATGATGGAGAGTGGGGAGTGATGGAGAGTGGGGAATGATGGAGAGTGGGGAATGATGGAGAGTGGGGAATGATGGAGAGTGGGGAATGATGGAGAGTGGGGAGTGATGGAGAGTGGGGAGTGATGGAGAGTGGGGAGTGATGGAGAGTGGGGAGTGATGCAGAGTGGGGAATGATGGAGTGATGGAGAGTGGGGAGTGGTGGAGAGTGGGGAATGATGGAGAGTGGGGAATGATGGAGAGTGGGGAATGATGGAGAGTGGGGAATGATGGAGAGTGGGGAGTGATGGAGAGTGGGGAGTGATGGAGAGTGGGGAGTGATGGAGGGTATGGAATGATGGAGAGTCGGGAGTGATGGAGAGTGGGGAGTGATGGAGAGTGGGGAGTGATGGAGAGTGGGGAGTGGGGAGTGATGGAGAGTGGGGAGTGATGGAGAGTGGGGAGTGATGGAGAGTGGGGAGTGATGGAGAGTGGGGAATGATGGAGTGATGGAGAGAGGGGAGTGGTGGAGAGTGGTGAATGATGGAGAGTGGGGAATGATGGAGAGTGGGGAATGATGGAGAGTGGGGAATGATGGAAAGTGGGGAGTGATGGACAGTGGGGAGTGATGGAGAGTGGGGAGTGATGGAGAGTGGGGAGTGATGGAGAGTGGGGAATGATGGAGAGCGGGGAGTGATGGAGAGTGGGGAGTGATGGAGAGTGGGAAGTGATGGAGAGTGGGGAATGATGGAGAGTGGGGAGTGATGGAGAGTGGGGAATGATGGAGAGTGGGGAATGATGGAGAGTGGGGAGTGATGGAGAGTGGGGAGTGATGGAGAGTGGGGAATGATGGAGTGTGGGGAGTGATGGAGAGTGGGGAGTGATGGAGAGTGGGGAATGATGGAGAGTGGGGAGTGATGGAGAGTGGGCAGTGATGGAGAGTGGGGATTGATGGAGAGTGGGGAATGATGGAGAGTGGGGAGTGGTGGAGAGTGGGGAATGATGGAGAGTGGGGAGTGATGGAGAGTGGGGAATGATGGAGAGTGGGGAATGATGGAGAGTGGGGAGTGATGGAAAGTGGGGAATGATGGAGAGTGGGGAATGATGGAGAGTGGGGAGTGATGGAGAGTGGGGAGTGATGGAGAGTGGGGAGTGATGGAGAGTGGGGAATGATGGAGAGTGGGGAATGATGGAGAGTGGGGAATGATGGAGAGTGGGGAGTGATGGAGAGTGGGGTGTGATGGAGAGTGGGGAGTGATGGAGAGTGGGGAGTGATGGAGAGTGGGGAGTGATGGTGAGTGGGGAGTGATGGAGAGTGGGGAATGATGGAGAGAGGGGTATGATGGAGAGTTGGGAATGATGGAGAGTGGGGAATGATGGAGGGTGGGGAATGATGGAGAGTGGGGAGTGATGGAGAGTGGGGAGTGATGGAGAGTGGGGAGTGATGGAGAGTGGGGAGTGATGGAGAGTGGGGAATGATGGAGAGTGGGGAATGATGGAGAGTGGGGAGTGATGGAGCGTGGGGAGTGTTGGAGAGTGGGGAATGATGGAGAGTGGGGAGTGATGGAGAGTGGGGAATGATGGAGAGTGGGGAGTGATGGAGAGTGGGGAGTGATGGAGAGTGGGGAATGTTGGAGAGTGGGGAATGATGGAGAATGGGGAATGATGGAGAGTGGGGAGTGATGGAGAGTGGGGAGAGATGGAGAGTGGGGAATGATGGAGAGTGGGGAGTGATGGACAGTGGGGAATGATGGAGAGCGGGGAATGTTGGAGAGTGGGGAATGATGGAGAGTGGGGAGTGATGCAGAGTGGGGAGTGATGGAGAGTGGGGAGTGATGGAGAGTGGGGAGTGATGGAGAGTGGGGAATGATGGAGAGTGGGGAATGATGCAGAGTGGGGAGTGATGGAGAGTGGGGAGTGATGCAGAGTGGGGAATGATGGAGAGTGGGGAGTGATGGAGAGTGGCGTGTGATGGAGAGTGGGGAGTGATGGAGAGTGGGAAGTGGTGGAGAGTGGGGAATGATGGAGAGTGGTGAATGATGGAGAGTGGGAGTGATGGAGAGTGGGGAGTGATGGAAAGTGGGGAGTGATGGAGAGTGGGGAGTGATGGAGAGTGGGGAATGATGGATAGTGGGGAATGATGGAGTGATGGAGAGTGGGGAATGATGTAGAATGGGGAGTGATGGAGAGTGCGGAATGATGGAGAGTGGGGTGTGATGGAGAGTGGGGAATGATGGAGAGTGGGGAATGATGGAGAGCGGGGAATGATGGAGAGTGGGGAGTGATGGAGAGTGGGGAGTGATGGAGAGCGGTAGTGATGGAGAGTGGGGAATGATGGAGAGTGGGGAGTGATGGAGAGTGGGGAATGATGGAGAGTGGGGGAGTGATGGAGAGTGGGGAGTGATGGAGAGTGGGGAATGATGGAGTGATGGGGAGTGGTGAGTGTTGGAGGGTGGGGAATGATGGAGAGTGGGGAATGATGGAGAGTGGGGAGTGATGGAGAGTGGGGAGTGATGGAGAGTGGGGAGTGATGGAGAATGGGGAATGATGGAGAGTGGGGAGTGATGGAGATTGGGGAATGATGGAGAGTGGGGGAATGATGGAGAGTGGGGAATGATGGAGAGTGGGGAGTGATGGAGAGTGGAGAATGATGGAGAGTGGGGAGTGATGGAGAGTGGGGAATGATGGAGAGTGGGGACTGATGGAGAGTGGGGAATGATGGAGAGTGGGGAGTGATGGAGAGTGGGGAGTGATGGAGAGTGGGGAGTGATGGAGAGTGGGGAGTGATGGAGAGTGGGGAATGATGGAGAGTGGGGAGTGATGGAAAGTGGTGAGCGATGGAGAGTGGGGAGTGATGGAGAGTGGGGAGTGATGGAGAGTGGGGAGTGATGGAAAGTGTGAAATGATGGAGAGCGGGGAGTGATGGAGAGTGGGGAGTGATGGAGAGTGGGGAGTGATGGAGAGTGGGGAATGATGGAGAGTGGGGAGTGATGGAGAGTGGGGAATGATGGAGAGTGGGGAATGATGGAGAGTGGGGAATGATGGAGAGTGTGGAATGATGGAGAGTGGGGAGTGATGGACAGTGGGGAATGATGGAGAGTGGGGAATGATGGAGAGTGGGGAGTGATGGAGAGTGCGGAGTGATGGAGAGTGGGGAATGATGGAGAGTGGGGAATGATGGAGAGTGGGGAATGATGGAGAGTGGGGAGTGATGGAGAGTAGGGAATGATGGAGAGTGGGGACTGATGGAGAGTGGGGAGTGATGGAGAGAAGGGAATGATGGAGAGTGGGGAATGATGGAGAGTAGGGAGTGATGGAGAGCGGGGAATGATGGAGAGTGGGGAATGATGGAGAGTGGGGAATGATGGAGAGTGGGGAGTGGTGGAGAGTGGGGAATGATGGAGATTGGGGACTGAGGGTGAGTGGGGAATGATGGAGAGTGAGGAATGATGGAGAGTGGGGAATGATGGAGAGTGGGGAGTGATGGAGAGTGGGGAGTGATGGAGAGTGGGGAATGATGGAGAGTGGGGAGTGATGGAGAGTGGGGAGTGATGGAGAGCGGGAATGCTGGAGAGTGGGGAGTGATGGAGAGTGGGGAATGATGGAGAGTTGGGAATGATGGAGAGTGGGGAGTGATGGAGAGTGGGGAATGATGGAGAGTGGGGATTGATGGAGAGTGGGATGTGATGGAGAGTGGGGAGTGATGGAGTGTGGGGAATGATGGAGAGTGGGGAGTGATGGAGAGTGGGGAATGATGGAGAGTGGTGAATGATGGAGAGTGGGGAATGATGGAGATTGGGGAATGATGGAGAGTGGGGAGTGATGGACAGTGGGGAATGATGGAGTGTGGGGAGTGATGGAGAGTGGGGTATGAGGAGAGTGGGGAGTGATGGAGAGTGGGGAGTGATGGAGAGTGTGGAATGATGGAGAGTGTGGAGTGATGGAGAATGGGGAGTGATGGAGAGTGGGGAGTGATGGAGAGTGGGGAGTGGTGGAGAGTGTGGAGTGATGGAGAGTGGGGAATGATGGGGAGTGGGGAGTGATGGAGAGTGGGGAGTGATGGAGAGTGGGGAGTGATGGAGAGTGGGGATTGATGGAGAGTGGAGAATGATGGAGAGTGGGGAGTGATGGAGAGTGGGGAATGATGGAAAGTGGGGAATGTTGGAGAGTGGGGAGTGATGGAGAGTGGGGAATGATGGAGAGTGGGGAGTGATGGAGAGTGGGGAGTGATGGAGATTGGGGAATGATGGAGAGCGGGGAGTGATGGAGAGTGGAGAATGATGGAGAGTGGGGAGTGATGGAGAGTGGGGAATGATGGAGAGTGGGGAGTGATGGAGAGTGGGGAATCATGGAAAGTGGGGAGTGATGGAGAGTGGGGAACGATGGAGAGTGGGGAGTGATGGAGAGTGGGTAATGATGGAGAGTGGGGAGTGATGGAGAGTGGGGAATGATGGAGAGTGGGGAGTGATGGAGAGTGGGGAATTGTTTGTGGTCTACATTAATGACTTGGAAATGAATGTAAAGGGTATGATCAGTAAGTTCGCGGATGATACAAAAATTGGTAGGGTGGTAAATAGTGAGGAGGGTAGCCTCAGTCTGCAGGACGATATAGATGGGTTGGTCAGATGGGCCGAACAGTGGCAAATGGAATTTAACCCGGAAAAGTGGGAGGTGATGCACTTTGGGGGGACTAACAAGGCAAAGGAATACACAATGAATGGAAAGACCCTAGGCAAGACGAAGGGTCAGAGGGATCTGGGTGTGCAAGTACACAGATCCCTGAAGGCGGCGGAACAGGTGGATAAGGTGGTAAAAAAGGCATATGGGATACTTGCCTTCATTAGCCGAGGCATAGAATATAAGAGCAAGGAGGTTATGATGGAGCTGTATAAAACACTGGTTAGGCCACAGCTGGAATACTGTGTGCAGTTCTGGTCGCCACACTACAGGAAGGATGTGATTGCGTTAGAGAGGGTGCAGAGGAGGTTCACCAGGATGTTACCAGGGCTGGAGCGCTTCGGCTATGAAGAGAGACTGGGCAGATTGGGTTTGTTTTCCTTGGAGCAGAGGAGGCTGAGGGGGGACATGATTGAGGTGTACAAAATTATGAGGGGTATAGATAGGATGGATGCTGAGGAGCTTTTTCCCTTAGTAGAGGGGTCAATAACTAGGGGGCATAGATTCAAGGTAAAGGGCGGGAGGTTTAGAGGGGATTTGAGAAAGAACTTTTTCACCCAGAGGGTGGTTGGAGTCTGGAACTCACTGCCTGAAAGGGTTGTGGAGGCAGAAACCCTCACAACATTTAAGAAGCATTTGGATGTGCACTTGAAATGCCATAGCATACAAGGCTACGGGCCAAATGCTGGAATATGGGATTAGAGTAGGCAGGGCTTGATGGCCGGCGTGGACACGATGGGCCGAAGGGCCTCTATCCATGCTGTATTACTCTATGACTCTATGACTCTATGATGGAGAGTGGGGAATGATGGAGAGTGGGGTATGATGGAGAGTGGGGAATGATGGCGAGTGGGGAATGATGGAGAGTGGGGAGTGATGGAGAGTGGGGAATGGTGGAGAGTGGGGAATGATGGAGAGTGGGGACTGATGGAGAGTGGGGAATGATGGAGAGTGGGGAATGATGGAGAGTGGGGAGTGCTGGAGAGTGGGGAATGATGGAGAGTGGGGAATGATGGAGAGTGGGGAGTGATGGAGAGTGGGAACTGATGGAGAGTGGGGCATGATGGAGAGTGGGGAGTGATGGAGAGTGGGGAGTGATGGAGAGTGGGGAGTGATGGAGAGTGGGGAGTGATGGAGAGTGGGGAATGTTGGAGTGGGGGAGTGATGGAGAGTGGTGAGTGATGGAGAGTGGGGAATGATGGAGAGTGGGGAGTGATGGAGAGTGGGGAGTGATGGAGAGTGGGGAATGATGGAGAGTGGGGAATGATGGAGAGTGGGGAGTGATGGAGAGTGGGGAGTGATGGAGAGAGGGGAGTGATGGAGAGTGGGGAATGATGGAGAGTGGGGAATGATGGAGAGTGCGCAATGATGGAGAGTGAGGAGTGATGGAGAGTGGGGAGTGATGGAGAGTGGGGTGTGATGGAGAGTGGGGAGTGATGGAGATTGGGGAGTGATGGAGAGTGGAGAATGATGGAGAGTGGGGAGTGATTGGGAGTGGGAAGTGATGGTGAGTGGGGAATGATGGAGAGTGGGGAATGATGGAGAGTGGGGAGTGATGGAGAGGGGGAGCGATGGAGAGTGGGGAATGATGGAGAGTGGGGAGTGATGGAGAGTGGGGAATGATGGAGAGTGGGGAGTGATGGAGAGTGGGGAATGATGGAGCGTGGGGAATGATGGAGAGTGGATAGTGATGGAGAGTGGGGAGTGATGGAGAGTGGGGAGTGATGGAGAGTGGGGAATGATGGAGAGTGGGGAGTGATGGAGAGTGGGGAATGATGGAGAGTGGGGAATGACGGAGAGTGGGGAAAGATGGACAGTGGGGAATGATGGAGAGTGGGGAGTGATGGAGAGTGGGGAGTGATGGAGAGTGGGGAATGATGGAGAATGGGGAGTGATGGAGAGCGGGGAGTGATGGAGAGTGGGGAATGATGGAGAGTGGATAGTGATGGAGAGTGGGGAGTGATGGAGAGTGGGGTGTGATGGAGAGTGGGGAATGATGGAGAGTGGGGAGTGATGGAGAGTGGGGAATGATGGAGAGTGGGGAATGATGGAGAGTGGGGAATGATGGAGAGTGGGGAATGATGGAGAGTGGGGAGTGATGGAGAGTGGGGAGTGATGGAGAGTGGGGAGTGATGGAGAGTGGGGAGTGATGCAGAGTGGGGAATGATGGAGTGATGGAGAGTGGGGAGTGGTGGAGAGTGGGGAATGATGGAGAGTGGGGAATGATGGAGAGTGGGGAATGATGGAGAGTGGGGAATGATGGAGAGTGGGGAGTGATGGAGAGAGGGGAGTGATGGAGAGTGGGGAGTGATGGAGGGTATGGAATGATGGAGAGTCGGGAGTGATGGAGAGTGGGGAGTGATGGAGAGTGGGGAGTGATGGAGAGTGGGGAGTGGGGAGTGATGGAGAGTGGGGAGTGATGGAGATTGGGGAGTGATGGAGAGTGGAGAATGATGGAGAGTGGGGAGTGATTGGGAGTGGGAAGTGATGGAGAGTGGGGAATGATGGAGAGTGGGGAATGATGGAGAGTGGGGAGTGATGGAGAGGGGGAGCGATGGAGAGTGGGGAATGATGGAGAGTGGGGAGTGATGGAGAGTGGGGAATGATGGAGAGTGGGGAGTGATGGAGAGTGGGGAATGATGGAGCGTGGGGAATGATGGAGAGTGGATAGTGATGGAGAGTGGGGAGTGATGGAGAGTGGGGAGTGATGGAGAGTGGGGAATGATGGAGAGTGGGGAGTGATGGAGAGTGGGGAATGATGGAGAGTGGGGAATGACGGAGAGTGGGGAAAGATGGACAGTGGGGAATGATGGAGAGTGGGGAGTGATGGAGAGTGGGGAGTGATGGAGAGTGGGGAATGATGGAGAATGGGGAGTGATGGAGAGCGGGGAGTGATGGAGAGTGGGGAATGATGGAGAGTGGATAGTGATGGAGAGTGGGGAGTGAAGGAGAGTGGGGTGTGATGGAGAGTGGGGAATGATGGAGAGTGGGGAGTGATGGAGAGTGGGGAATGATGGAGAGTGGGGAATGATGGAGAGTGGGGAATGCTGGAGAGTGGGGAATGATGGAGAGTGGGGAGTGATGGAGAGTGGGGAGTGATGGAGAGTGGGGAGTGATGGAGAGTGGGGAGTGATGCAGAGTGGGGAATGATGGAGTGATGGAGAGTGGGGAGTGGTGGAGAGTGGGGAATGATGGAGAGTGGGGAATGATGGAGAGTGGGGAATGATGGAGAGTGGGGAATGATGGAGAGTGGGGAGTGATGGAGAGTGGGGAGTGATGGAGAGTGGGGAGTGATGGAGGGTATGGAATGATGGAGAGTCGGGAGTGATGGAGAGTGGGGAGTGATGGAGAGTGGGGAGTGATGGAGAGTGGGGAGTGGGGAGTGATGGAGAGTGGGGAGTGATGGAGAGTGGGGAGTGATGGAGAGTGGGGAATGATGGAGTGATGGAGAGAGGGGAGTGGTGGAGAGTGGTGAATGATGGAGAGTGGGGAATGATGGAGAGTGGGGAATGATGGAGAGTGGGGAATGATGGAAAGTGGGGAGTGATGGACAGTGGGGAGTGATGGAGAGTGGGGAGTGATGGAGAGTGGGGAGTGATGGAGAGTGGGGAATGATGGAGAGCGGGGAGTGATGGAGAGTGGGGAGTGATGGAGAGTGGGAAGTGATGGAGAGTGGGGAATGATGGAGAGTGGGGAGTGATGGAGAGTGGGGAATGATGGAGAGTGGGGAATGATGGAGAGTGGGGAGTGATGGAGAGTGGGGAGTGATGGAGAGTGGGGAATGATGGAGTGTGGGGAGTGATGGAGAGTGGGGAGTGATGGAGAGTGGGGAATGATGGAGAGTGGGGAGTGATGGAGAGTGGGCAGTGATGGAGAGTGGGGATTGATGGAGAGTGGGGAATGATGGAGAGTGGGGAGTGGTGGAGAGTGGGGAATGATGGAGAGTGGGGAGTGATGGAGAGTGGGGAATGATGGAGAGTGGGGAATGATGGAGAGTGGGGAGTGATGGAAAGTGGGGAATGATGGAGAGTGGGGAATGATGGAGAGTGGGGAGTGATGGAGAGTGGGGAGTGATGGAGAGTGGGGGAGTGATGGAGAGTGGGGAATGATGGAGAGTGGGGAATGATGGAGAGTGGGGAATGATGGAGAGTGGGGAGTGATGGAGAGTGGGGTGTGATGGAGAGTGGGGACTGATGGAGAGTGGGGAGTCATGGAGAGTGGGGAGTGATGGAGAGTGGGGAGTGATGGAGAGTGGGGAGTGATGGAGAGTGGGGAATGATGGAGAGAGGGGTATGATGGAGAGTTGGGAATGATGGAGAGTGGGGAATGATGGAGGGTGGGGAATGATGGAGAGTGGGGAGTGATGGAGAGTGGGGAGTGATGGAGAGTGGGGAGTGATGGAGAGTGGGGAGTGATGGAGAGTGGGGAGTGATGGAGAGTGGGGAATGATGGAGAGTGGGGAATGATGGAGAGTGGGGAGTGATGGAGCGTGGGGAGTGTTGGAGGGTGGGGAATGATGGAGAGTGGGGAGTGATGGAGAGTGGGGAATGATGGAGAGTGGGGAGTGATGGAGAGTGGGGAGTGATGGAGAGTGGGGAATGTTGGAGAGTGGGGAATGATGGAGAATGGGGAATGATGGAGAGTGGGGAGTGATGGAGAGTGGGGAGAGATGGAGAGTGGGGAATGATGGAGAGTGGGGAGTGATGGACAGTGGGGAATGATGGAGAGCGGGGAATGTTGGAGAGTGGGGAATGATGGAGAGTGGGGAGTGATGCAAGAGTGGGGAGTGATGGAGAGTGGGGAGTGATGGAGAGTGGGGAGTGATGGAGAGTGGGGAATGATGGAGAGTGGGGAATGATGCAGAGTGGGGAGTGATGGAGAGTGGGGAGTGATGCAGAGTGGGGAATGATGGAGAGTGGGGAGTGATGGAGAGTGGGGTGTGATGGAGAGTGGGGAGTGATGGAGAGTGGGGAATGATGGAGTGATGGAGAGTGGGGAGTGATGCAGAGTGGGGAATGATGGAGAGTGGGGAGTGATGGAGAGTGGGGAATGATGGAGAGTGGGGAGTGATGGAGAGTGGGGAATGATGGAGTGATGGAGAGTGGGGAGTGATGCAGAGTGGGGAATGATGGAGAGTGGGGAGTGATGGAGAGTGGGGAGTGATGGAGAGTGGGGAGTGATGGAGAGTGGGGAGTGCTGGAGAGTGGGGAGTGATGGAGAGTGGGGAATGATGGAGAGTGGGGTATGATGGAGAGTTGGGAATAATGGAGAGTGGGGAATGATGGAGAGTGGGGAATGATGGAGAGTGGGGAGTGATGGAGAGTGGGGAGTGATGGAGAGTGGGGAGTGATGGAGAGTGGGGAGTGATGGAGAGTGGGGAGTGATGGAGAGCGGGGAGTGATGGAGAGTGGGGAATGATGTAGAGTGGGGAATGATGGAGAGTGGGGAGTGATGGAGCGTGGGGAGTGTTCGAGAGTGGGGAATGATTGAGAGTGGGGAGTGATGGAGAGTGGGGAATGATGGAGAGTGGGGAGTGATGGAGAGTGGGGAGTGATGGAGAGTGGGGAATGTTGGAGAGTGGGGAATGATGGAGAGTGGGGAATGATGGAGAGTGGGGAGTGATGGAGAGTGGGGAGTGATGGAGAGTGGGGAATGATGGAGAGTGGGGAGTGATGGAGAGTGGGGAATGATGGAGAGTGGGGAATGTTGGAGAGTGGGGAATGATGGAGAGTGGGGAGTGATGCAGAGTGGGGAGTGATGGAAAGTGGGGAGTGATGGAGAGTGGGGAGTGATGGAGAGTGGGGAATGATGGAGAGTGGGGAGTGATGGAGAGTGGGGAGTGATGGAGAGTGGGGAGTGATGCAGAGTGGGGAATGATGGAGAGTGGGGAGTGATGGAGAGTGGGGTGTGATGGAGAGTGGGGAGTGATGGAGAGTGGGGAATGATGGAGAGTGGGGAGTGATGGAGAGTGGGGAGTGATGGAGAGTGGGAGTGATGGAGAGTGGGGATTGATGGAGAGTGGGGAGTGATGGAGAGTGGGGAGTGATGGAGAGTGGGGAATGATGGAGTGTGGGGAGTGATGGAGAGTGGTGAGTGATGGAGAGTGGGGAATGATGGAGAGTGGGGAGTGATGGAGAGTGGGGAGTGATGGAGAGTGGGGAGTGATGGAGAGTGGGGAATGATGGAGAGTGGGGAATGATGGAGAGTGGGGAGTGATGGAGAGTGGTGAGTGATGGAGT